>NC_141236.1:1350000-1520000 GCF_054856515.1 Filicampus tigris | reverse complement strand
ATCAAACATTGCGGAACAAGGAATGTGGACAGAGGGGTCAAATGTGGCATTCGAAACAGCCCTAGCTGTTGCAACCTTGTCGATGAAAAACTGCAACAAATCTATTGCACATTTCAGGGGATGAGTCTATGCAAATCAGCTGATGAAGCTTACATACCGGTAAGTGCAGGGTCAATTGTTCTAAATAGAATACGTGGATAGCCGCACGAGTTCCCTCATTAAATCATGGCTCCTGTCTAACTTTTGGACGCATATTTTCTAATGGAACCACAGAGTCCAATATATTACGGCAATATGAGTGGAACCAAGTGCTGAGTTCCTCTGTGTTTGAAGAGGGGACACAAACAGTTTGTTCCTACAGCTAATTTCCACTGTACTAGTTGAACTCATCCCGATCAGGATCATAGCTAGTAGCCCCGTAGACTGTAAAACACCAGACTGTTTCTCTTTCCCTCACCATTTCTGGTAACCAACAGGAGCACATCAGGTGTTTGGTCTTCGCTTCTCCTTCTCCCCCAATTCTTCTTGGGCTAGTCACACATAGACTTGGTGTCCTCGTCCATAGTTAGTTTTAGCACTTTCTGTCATGCTCATTGTTTGCATTCCGTGTCTCCAATGTCATATTATTCTCCTCCCAACCTTTTCTTTGTTCTCCCGAAATATCAGGACTTGGGGGAAGTATTTAGTAAGTCTGGTGTGCTTTTCCTGCCCCCTCACAGACCATATGACTGTGCCATTGAATTACTCCCCAGGTTGCCTCTACCTACTAGTAGACTTTACAACCTGTCACGTCCCGAGCGGCAGGCCATGGAGAAGTATATCAGTGACTCTTTGGCTGCCGGAATCATCCGTCCTTCCTCCTCTCCTTTCGGGGCTGGATTCTTTTTTTGTGATTAAAAAAGACCCTATGTACGTATATCGACTTTTTGAGTAACGACATCACCACTAAGAGTAGATATCTACTTCCCCTCACCGAACAATCTTTTGAACCCCTCAACTAACCCGTGTTCACCAAACTAGATCTTCGCAAAGCTTATCATTTGGTCTCGGAGGGGGATGAGTGGAAAATAGCCTTTATAGAAGCCCTTGGCCATTTTGAATATTTGCCTTTTGGTTTTACTAATGATCCAGCCATGTTTGAAGCCCTCATTAATGACACTCTTCGACATATGCTTCACCATTTTGTGTTTATCTCGATGACATTTTGATTTTCTCTCAAACGCCTAAAGAATACGCCCAGCATGTCAGATTAGTTCTACAAATCATCCTGGAGAACAAGGTCTTCGTAAAAGATGAAAAATGCGAGTTCGGTGTTCCCTCTAGTAGTTTTCTTGTCTACATCCATGCCCATGGTCAGATGCCGCTAAGATTGAATCAGTAGATAATTAATAAATCCCATTATCCCACAAGCAGTTCCAACAGTTCCTGGGGTTCCTACAGGAGGTTTATGTGTGGCTACAGCAAGGTCGCTGCACCCCTCACCCAACTCACCTCTACAGCCTTTCCTCTCGCATGGAACTCCAAAGCTGACACCGCCTTTAAATGCCTCAAACAACTGTCCACTTCTGTCCAGGTCCACATCTATCCTGATCCTGCTCTCTAGTTCATCATCCAGATGGATGCTTCTTACTCAGGGGGCGGGGCCGTGCTCTCCCAAAGAAGCTCTTGGGACCTTCTATTATTCTTGTGCATTCTTTTCACGCAAATTGTCTTCCCCAGTGAGAAACCACATATGATGTCAGCAACCATGAACAGTCGGATGGAGACATCGGATGGAGGGCGCTGAGATCACCTTTCTGGTATTAACAGATCACAAAAACATCACATGCAATCCAAGTTGGCTTTGCCATCCTGGGGTAAATCAAACGCTCCAGTTCCTGCAACAACACTTCTGGTGGCCCCTGATTGCACAAGATATCAGGGAGTTTGTCGCCACCTGTCTCATCTACTGTCAAGGGAAGTTCTCTGATCATCACCTCATGGAACTCCTGCAACCTCTACCCAGCAATCCCAGATCTCACCTGTCAATTGATTTTGTCTCTGGTCTGCCTCTGGTCAGTATTTTGCTTGTGCCATTCATCACCTGTTGATTGATGTTTGTTTGCACTTTTGTAGATAAAGACGTTACTTTGCCACTCCCATATCCTGTCTGCTTCTGGGTCCAAATGTTGCAAATGCATTTTGTCTTTTTTCAACTGAGGCTCAAACTTTGACAAGTATAAGAGTAAATATTTGCTTATATGTTTCCGAATTTTCATATTATGTGTTCAGCTGGATGATATCGAGCCTAAAACCCTTTGCCATAATGAAATATCAATTGATAGTGAAACTTTTTTTTTTTTAATTAAAAAATTTAAATATATTTGTTAAACAGTAGACAACCAGCTTGTTAACTGCATCATGGTGCTAAGTGAAGGTCCAAAATAACCACTCATAAAAGGCTACCATTAGCCAAAAATGTCCATGCGCATTTTGCCTATGTGACGGACCGGTCCCTCTATCTTTCTATGACGGATGCCCATTTTGAAGCCAATAAACGATAGACAGGAAACTTAAAAAAATAGTCGGACTAAGCATAGTCAGAAGCCCATTTTTTCCATCTACAGTATGTAATTATCTATCGTCTATTTTCACAGTTAGGATTCAATAGCCGTGGAAAGAGTTCCACTTCCTGTTGGCCGTGGATGAGGTCCTAAAAGGTAAAAGGCAAAAAGGTTCTAAAAGGAGACTCATTTAGTCCAGATATGGTGAGGCTTCCGTTTCCCTTTGGCTGCGCCCGAGGTCCTAAAAGTTCCTAAAAGGTACAAAAAGGCAAAAAGGTCCGAAAAGGAGAAACATTTAGTCTGGCCACAGTGAGGTTTTCATGCCACGGTGCACCTTTTATTTCAATATCGCTCAGTGGAGGGGGGTGGGGTGGGTGTTCAAGTGAAAGTTCGTCGAAATTTGCAGACAGAAACGCAAACAGAAGCCCTTTTAAAATGATAGGCAGACCGGCCTATAGGAGATTATTATTTGGTCCAGCCGGACAAAAAGGCGGACAGACATACAGCTGCAGGAGGAAAGCGATTAACCGACCGCAACATTTTAGTAAAACGCCGAGCTCTGTTGAGATGTGGAGGCTGTGTCACTTGATGTAATTCAGATATTTCAAATGATTTATTTATTTATTTATCTGATATTCATGCTAATCCATTCATGGTACTTTCTAAAAACAGTTGGGTCAAAAATAACCCAATTTGGGTGAAGAATGGACTGATCCACTATTTGGGTCAATTTGACCCAATTTTGCTTTTTTTGTTTTTTTTCACAAAACTACGCAATTTGGGTGGTTTCATACAAACTAACCCAATTTTGGGGGGATTCTTTTGTGTGCAAAACAACCAAGAGCGTTTAACCCAAGTGCATGGGTCTAGTTTTGACCCAAATTGGGTTATTTTGGACACAACTCTTTTTACATTGATATATTTTTGTCTTTTCCCAAGGACACAAGCAACAATCCATCCATCCATGCATTTTCTGTACCGCTTTTCCCACGAGGGTCATGGGTTAGCTCACATATGTCAAAGTCAAGGCCCGCGGGCCGTATGTTGCCCGCAAAGAACACGCCGTCAGACGTAATTTAATTATCATGTTTTT
Source organism: Filicampus tigris (assembly GCF_054856515.1). NCBI lineage: Eukaryota > Metazoa > Chordata > Actinopteri > Syngnathiformes > Syngnathidae > Filicampus > Filicampus tigris. The sequence continues at coordinate 1,516,364 of NC_141236.1, read as the reverse complement.
ATTAGTCCAACCGGCTAATAAGGGCCACAGCCGACGCCAATACAGTCCGACAACCGTTCAGTCAAAAAGGAGCAATGGCTCTCCTGTTCGTCCTCCACTACTCTCGCTCGCATGCCCTCCCATCCAGCGAGCCACACGATGCATTCATTAACCTCGGAAACAAAACAACTTGGCAAGACACAAATTCGACCACAACACAGATAACCCAAATTTCCCTGCCCCAAAAAGGGGCGTGGCTTATGTAATGTTTTCGGTCTCAGCGGTCTACGTCACGCGAGGAAGGCATGCTTGGTAATATTGCTCGCTTTGTCAGTTCTGTTGTCTAAAACGGTGACCGATCGCCACCAAAATGCAAATGCACATTATTACTCTTGTCCACTTCAACCTGTGAAAGTATAAAAGTGTTCTGCACAATAGTTTGGATTTATTGACATAAAACGTGACCTCATCATGATCACCTCCAGAAAATCAAAAATACTGTGGCGATTGCTCCTCCACTTTCACAAGCTGAAGCGGACAAGAGCATGAATGCGCACACGAACCCTGACTGGTTATATTTGGGACTTCCCTCCCCGGCTAAAGGTAGGATTGGGACGGTTAATAGCAGCAACTAGCTTCAGGCCGTTAAAACAAAAGGCGTTAGCACAACAACATTAGCTCCTTACTGTCCGCCCGGCGTGTGGAGGTGAAGATGAGCCTGTGTCTTCATGTCGCCTCGCAAGCAGTTGCATGTGGTGTCCCTGCTTGCTTTCTTGCAGGCGCAACCTGCCTGAGTGAAGCGGCGTGAGAGTGACAAAAGCCCTCATTGAACAGCGAACAAAAGGTTTCGGCGAGGCTGACTCCACAACCGAGTCTGGCCGCATTGGAACGTGCCATTTCGGCTGTTTACATTCCAAATTGGACAGCGCGTTCTAAGTCGAAAAACTGGGTCCATTCCTCATCCAAATAAATGTGCACGTCACTCATTCCCACTTCAGTCTCTGTAAATATCCTGACTGGTATTTAATGCCTCGCCCGTTCTAACCGTGATCAGCAAAGAAGCAGTGTTTTTTTTTTTGTTTTTTTTCAAGCAAAGAAGCAGCGTGTGCTCGTCCCAGCCTAAATCTATGTAGCTCTGCTGACTTCCACATTTCCTGATCCTTATATAAATCAGCCACGAAGAGGTTAATCCTTTTGATATGTTGAAGTGGGCATTAGTAGAGATGTCCACATAAATTCCGGTGCCAATTGATCACCGTTTTTGGACGTTATAAGCAATAAAAGTACAATGATTTCCAATGGAGAGTTTGGCCGAACATGGATAGAATGCTAGGGGGCGCGGCCATTCTCCTCATTAACAAGGGGCGTTATTCATGGAGTTACTTATTTACTAATTTCTCCAAAATGAATGGATAAAAGAGAAAAATGGCAACTCTTTTCATTTTCCTGATCAAAAAATATATAAAATGAACTTGTTAGTGAATACATGGCCATCCTGGCCCCACCGTCCCTTTAATACAGTGAATTGTAATGTTTAGGCATATTGTTAACAAATGGATATGCATTGGATGATGTTGCTAGGTTATTCTTTGTCTGTGTTGTTGCAGACCACAATAAATAGACGTGTCAAGTGGAATACTGGCCTGTGTTTTCTGACAGGATCACCCACATTCATACTTTGCCACTCTAAAATAGGGTCAGCTGGAGACATCATACCAATCATATTATCCTAGCCGTTTTACTTCACATTCTGTACAGTTCATACAATCTTGCCCGAGTCAACCAGAAAATTGTTTCCAGTTTAGCGGGAGAAACGCAAACGGATGTGACGTACGAGCTGCCTCGCAAAAGTAGCAGTAATGTACTTTATTTTATTTTTTATTTAGTAACTTCGAAGATAAAAACACAACAGCCAGTGGTGACAAATATAGACGCAAAGAAATATATTACAGATATATAAAACGTGACATCATCAGCAGGCGCGAAGGACCCGTTCCAATCTGGACATTTTAAAAAATTTCAATGAACATTCTATCAGTCCGGCCCTCGGCTTGTCGCAATTTTTTTTATTTGGCCCTCCGTCCATTTGACTTTGACACCCCTGGGTTAGCTTAAACCTATCCCAGCTCACTTTGGAAGAGTAGTGAGGTACATCCTGAACTGGTCACCAGCCAATCATAGAGAAAAACATTCACACTCACATTCACTCCTACGGCCAATTTAGAGTTTTATCTACCCGCCTAACATGCATGGTTTTAGAATGTTTCAGGAAGCCAAAGGACCTGGAGAAAAACCACGCAAGCATGGACAGACAGAACACACAAACTCCACACAGGAAGGTCAGAGTCTGGATTCAAACCCTCAACCACAGTACTATGGGGCAGATGTGTGAACTACTCGTGTACCATGCCGCCCACTAGCAACCAAATGAAGAAAAACAAACATTAAGCCTCCAGAACTGCAGTTTACAGAATGATTAATACTGGTACTTAAAATGACTCAAATCCTGCCTTTTGTCTGTTCCCCCCCCCCAAAAAATGTATCTTCTTTCATTAATTTTTAGTTCTGCTTTATACTGTATTGTCACTAAAGATCCGGTTGGTCATTAACCATTCATCGTGTGTGCGTGCGTGCATGCGTGTGTTTTATTCCCTTGGGCATTGTGGACAGAAGCCAGCCAGCTCATTATGTTGCCATTGGATAATCTTAATTGTTAATTCCAAACAAAGACTTACTGGCCATTTTTTGAACACATCCCCAGTGTGTGCTTTTGCACTCTGCACTGAAGTGATGTCTTGGAGACCCTCTTTAAATATCTTCTTTTAAGGTTTTTGTATGTGTGTTGAAACAATGTGCATAAATCAACCAAACATTGATCGTAATTATCAGCAATTTGATAAATTATAACAATTATCATCATTTAGGAGTGATTGTTTTTTATTGTTCATCTGTTTTTGTGCATGGTTCAGCGAAGCTATTGGTTCAATTTAACAGAACATGGTGGAAAGATATGACATCAATTTGGGACACTTCATTTTAATGTAATCAGACATGTTGGCACAGTATGAGAGGGCACTTAAACTTAACGACCGGGATGACATAACAGTGAACTAAATCTCAAATTTTAGAGAAAGTCATACGTTTTAAACAAGTCAATGAAGCTCAAAGATCAGAGCAATAAATGTAATTGTATCAAAGAAACATACTTAATGGCAAATCATTTTTGCAGCCCCTGGCAGACAGCTAGGCAGAAATTTAATGCTGTCCTCTAAATTGCGTAAGTGCACTGATGATACTAAACGAGGCGAATCAGGTGCTGTCGAAATGCGCACCCTGTTGGCTGCTTATAAAGACAAAATGTTGGTGTCGGTGTGTGGTTAAATCACGCCATCTACAGGCTAAATATGACAGCACACTTTATTTCACCTATTTTTATTCACCGTGAGAACAATTTTTCATTATACTTTAGTCTCTAGGAGTTGCAACAATCTATTACTAACTATTATTTGGTAATGGATATTTAACCAATTGCAGGACAGTACAATGAAATTGGTTTGACTTGTTGCAAGCAAGAAGTCATTGCCAAATTTAAAAGTGCAGGGGCCCAATTTGAAATCCTCTGAGACCTGACAAAACCTTAAATCACAACTCAGATCAGTGCGATGAGATCAGGATCAATAATTCCTAAATACTATACAGCTTTCATAACCGCGTTCCATATATGCTGTATCTGCAAAAGCAGTGACCACAAATTGTTGGCAGAAAATAAGGAAAGCTTTGGGTTTGTATGGGGACTTTTGTTTTAAAATTTGAATAGATAGAAAGTTAGTTTGAGTGGTAATAATATAAGCATTACCTCTTAATTGACTTCATGACGCACATTGTAAAAACATGCTCTTTTGCTCTGAAAGGGCTGGACCACAGAGTCAGATTTTATTTTTTAAAATGTATTTATTATCAGTAGTAGTATTCATTTAATTGATTTTTTTAGGTGCATTAGTGTGCTTAAGTCGGAAAAGGTGCGCAGCCTGACACCTGACCCATTTACTCTCACAACTGCCTATCGGCCGTCATGTGTCCCCAGACCGGACACCCGAGTTTAGTATGCTCGGACGTAGACGCCCGTTTAAATTTAGAAGCGGAGTGTCCAATAGACGGGTATTATTTTTTCCCCTCTGAAAAAAAGGCGAATGACGGACGACGGAAGGGTACCCATGCTGCAGATGGACGGCGAATACCGGATGCTCAATTTTTTGTAAAATGCCCAGCTCTGAATTTTCGATGTCCAAAGAGTTTGTGGCTCCCATGGAATGTTTTATGAACTGCTTCAAACTTTAGTTGCCGACACTCGTGCCGTACAGTGACGCACCACAACAGTCCAAGCACGTAATGTAGGAAACTAAAAGTTGCCTAATGTGCGAAGACTGATCAATTTCATCAAAATGTATGTGGTCATATCTATTTATACTCTCAACAACCTCTGAAAATATTAGAATGATCGCCCACGTATTACGGATTTTATGGCGTCTTCCTCTTCATAGAGGCGCTCGAACAACATAAAGCTTATAACACTTGTCGTCCATAAAATACAAAATAATTTTAGATGTTGATGTGGCCATAGATGTCCACATACATTTTGCGGACGGGTAAGTGCTTAGTTCAGACATATCAACCCATTAAGGCCTAAAGCGCCTGGCTTTTTTTCCCAGAAATTCAACACATCCAAAATAATTCCTATCTCAGCCCCTGTAGCAGATAGAAACATAATTCAAAAAAAATTTGAGATGGTAGACGTGGCTTTCACGCGCACCAGAGTTTATTGATCTTAACTGTTTCAATCGAAGACGTAAAACTAAAGTGTCAGTGGAAAAGAAGCACTACTTTTAATTAAATTTTTTTTTTTAAAGTCTAGTGTAACTATACCATCCTCCTTTCTGTTACAAAGACGTTGCTATCGTCATTGTCTCCAAACATAAGTCAAACATATATCACATTCGACTGGTTCAAAGACTACAAGCTCGCCGTCTTTTTCACGGCTGTTACGTTACTCATTTCAGAGCTTCCACGACCGCCATAATGACTCGAAAGAATTCCGGAACATCTTCCGTGGGTTACGACACAGTCACATGTATATTCTGATGCATATCTTTGGTTAAGAGACCGCCAATTAAAGGGACACTGGGATGAGCTTAACATTGGCACTTTTATAATAGGTTTGCATGTAAAAATGACATCAGCACCAAAGTGTCTCCCCCAAAAGACTCTGTAGTGATTTCTTTTTTGTGATTAGATTTATGACAAATTTCCCCGCCCCTTCTGCATGGTAATATTGCTCGCTTTGACAGTTCTGTTGTCTAAAACGGCAACCGATCGCCACCAAAATGCAAATGCACATTACTACTCTTGTCCACTTCAACCTGTGAAAGTATAAAAGTGTTCTTCACAATAGCTTGGATTTACTGACATAAAATGTGATCTCATCATGATCACCTCCACAAAATCAAAAATACCGTAGCGATTGCTCCTCCACTTTAACAAGCTGAAGCGGACAAGCGCATGAATGCGCACACGAACCGACTGGTTATATTTCGCTACGCTAAACTTGTGTCAACTGTCAGCAGCAAGCAGATTGGAGCTGTACCTAAATAGGAAACACAAAACGCTTGCACAAGGTAAGGAAGAATTGATAACCGAAAAACAAAACGAGATTGCAAAAACTGCAATAACACGAAACACAAAGCACTCAGTCAAAGTGACTAGGAATAAAAACTTTATATTACAAATCCTTACCAGAAAAATCAAGAACAAGATACGAGAGCGTGACATCTAGAAAACAGAGCTTGGGCTGTGAAGCGAGCAAGGTCAATAATCCGACAAGATGTGGTGGTGAATAGTGTCCTTTTAAACCTAACTGATTATGATCAGCCACAGGAGTGCAGCTGAAGGGAACAAGGGTGGTTGGAAACCGTAGGCTGTTTCGAACGGCGACCTACCAGTTGCAGAGAACACCAGGGTGTTGTGCAAATACTCCACCCAAGGTAAGTACAGGTACCACAATGTGGGTTGATGCAGACAAACACATTGGAGGGCAGCCTCCAAGTCCTGGTTGGCGCGCTCACTCTGGCCGTTGGTCTGCGGATGATATCCCGAAGACAGACTCGCTGATGCCCCAATGGCATGGCAGAACTTCCTCCAGACTCTAGACACAAACTGGGGACCACAATCAGACACAATGTCTGTGGGTGTTCCATGGAGACAAACAACATGGGTAATCAACAACTTGGCAGTTTCGAGAGAGTAAGGAAGCTTGGCCAGAGCCACGAAATTGGTGAAAACCGGTTTACCACGGTGAGGATCACCGACTTGCCTTTAAAGACTTGCAGTCCAGTGACAAACTCCAGAGAAACATGAGACCACGGGCACGACGGGGTTGGTAAGGGGCGAAGTAGGCCGGCCGCGGGGATTTTCCACAGGCGCAGGCCGAACACGCTCCTAAAGAATCTGTGACATCTTTTTTCAAGTCAGCAGAACGTTTTCAAGATCATGGCCGAGGTGCGGTTAACACCCGGGTGGCACGCCATCTTGGACGAATGTCCCCATAGTAATACTTCCTGCCGAAGTTTGGCCGGCACAAATACACACCCTGGAGGACACCCCTCCAGCGCTGGAATGTACGGGTGGCTTCCGAGACCTTCTTTTCAATCTCCCACTGGAGCATTCCCACAATACATGAACCCGTCAAGATTGCCTCGTGTCGCGCTTCATCAACTGCAGGGTCGTGGAGACGCAACATGGCATATGGTTTTTGATTGCGAGATCCTTTGCGATAGGTGAGAGTGAAATTGAACCGGGTAAAATACAGCACCCACCTGGCTTGACGGGAGTTCAGGTGCTTCGCAGAGCGAATGTATTCAAGGTTCTTGTGGTAGGTGAATACGGTGAAAGGTACCTTGGCACCTTCCAGTCAGTGACGCCATTCTTGAAGGGTTAAGGCAATGGCCAGGAGCTCCCGGTTCCCCATGTCGTAGTTGGACTCGGCTGGTGAGAGTTTCCTGGAGAAGAAGGCGCAGGGGTGGAGCCTTTGGTCGACTGGGGCCCGTTGAGAAAGTACCGCCCCTACCCCTGAATTAGAAGCATCAACCTCAACGACAGAGGGGAGAACAGGTTTAGCATGAATAAGCACTGGCGGACTAGGAAATATCTTCTTCAATTCTTTGAATTGGCGCTATTGTTCCACCGAAACTGCAGGATGCTGGACGTTGAAAGAGTTAAAGGGGCTGCGACCTGACTGTAGTTTCTAATAAACCTCCTGTAGAAGTTAGCGAAACCAAGAAATCTCTGTAACTGCTTCCTAGAGTTAGGGGTTGGCCAGTCTACCATGGTCTGTGTAAAAACGGTACCGATTCCACGTGGTATTCATATTTCTCGGCTTTAACGTACAGTTGATTCTCCAATAACCGCTGAAGGACCTTACGGACATGTTGTCTATGTTCCTGAATATCATCTAGATACACGAAGCAGAAGACGTTTAGCATATCTCTGAGGACATCATTGATAAAACTCTGAAAAACGGCCGGGACACTTGTCAGCCCGAATGGCATCACTAAATATTCGAAATGCCCGAGGGGTGTCTTGAACGCCGTCTTCCACTCGTCACCTTCTCCGATACGGACCAAATGGTAAGCACTGCGCAGGTCTAATTGCATTACAATCCCTGCAATGGGGCAAAAGCGGAATCCAACAAGGGAAGTGAGTACTTATTCTTTATCGTGATGTCATTTAGACCTCGATAATCTACGCAGGGTCTTAGGGTCCCGTCTCTTTTATCAATAAAGAAAAAAAGACTTAAGGGAGAGCGGTCTCGTAGGACACTTAGCCACACGGTGTCCCATCTGTCCGCAATAGAAGCAGGCCCCGGACAGTGCATGCCGCCTACTCTCCTCAGGGGTTAGCCTTCCACCGCCTAGCTGCATCGGCTCCTCCTGCGTCGTCCTGGATGACTCGGGAGGTGGCTGGCATCCCGACTCCTCCATAGGTACCTGGAGGGGCCGGTGGCTCCCGAAGCCTGAGCTATGACCCTCGTAGGTACGCTCCCGACGACGGTCTTGCAGCCGGTTGTCCAACCGAATGGCAAGTGCAATAAGTCCCTCCAGGCTGGTGGTGTCATCCCGTGCGGCCAGTTTGTCTTTAAGAGATTAATTCAGTCCACGACGGAATATGCTACGAAATGCACAGTTGTCGAACCCACTCTCAGCCACAAGAATACGGAAGTGTATAGAATAATCAGCAGCGGATTGCTTACCTTGAACACAATCTAACAAACGACCTCCGGCCTCCCTTCCCTGTACAGTAGGGTTGTCAAAGTCAAATGGACGGAGGGCCAAATACAAAATTTTGCGACAAGCCGAGGGCCGGACTGATAGAATTTTCATTGAAATTATTTTAAATGTCCAGATTGGATTGGGTCCTTCGCGCCTGCTGATGTCACGCTTTATATTTCTGTAATATATTTCTTTGCCTCTATGTTTGTCACCCCCCTGGCTGTTGTGTTTTTATCTTCGGAGTTACTAAATAAAAAATAAAATAAAGTCCATTACTGCTACTTTTGCGAGGCAGCTCGTATGTCACTTCCACTTATGACCCGAGAAGAAGCCACTGCCCGTCTTGTGAAACAATATCAGTGGAACGTTTACGTTTCTCCTGCCAAACTGGAAACAATTTTCTGGTTGACTCGGGCTGCAAGATTGTATGAACTGTACATAATGTGAAGTAAAATGGATAGGATCATATGATTGCTATGATGTCTCCAGCTGACTATTTTAGAGTGGCAAGGTATGGATGTGGGTACTCCTGTCAGAGAACACAGGCCCGTATTCCACTTTACACGTCTATTTACTGTGGTCTGCAACAACACAGACAAAGAATAACCTAGCAACATCATCCAATGCATACCCATTAGTTAACAATATGCCTAAACATTAAAATTCTCTGTATTAAGCAATTAAACAGCCAAACAATGCATACAATACACATTCACACGTTTCATCACTCACGAGAACATATCTAGGCTATTATGTACAGCAGTTACCTGACACGAACCTGACTTATTAAAACTCACCTTTTAACATTTACACACAACAACAAACGTGGTGAAACACGGGAAATCTGTAACTACTGAGTTTGCTGGCATGAACAAACTACTGGCTAGCTGTGTCGAAGGAGGAGAAAGAAAAGAAAGCACGTCTCTCGCTGTCAACACTTAGCGCTCGAATAGCGTTCAATGCCTGCTCACAGTGTGAGACATCTCCACCCTACATCGAAACTCAATGAATTTATCAAATGCCAACAATTACTAATAATAAAACAAGGTGAGATTTCTAACATAAAGTATTTCTTAATAAAGCGTGTTTTACTCCGAATAACCTTTCGCCACAATCCGATTCTGAAAGCCACGAAAAGTGAGGTGAAGTCTTGAGTCAGCATGTAGACGACGGAAGGACGATCCTCGCAAAAGTAGCAGTAATGTTCGTTATAACAACAGCCAGGGGGTGGCAAACATAGATGCAAAGAAATATGTTACAGAAATAGTGTAACGAATTGGGTTATCTGTGTTGTGGTCGAATTTGTGTCTTGCCAAGTTGTGTTGTTTCCGAGGTTAATGAATGCATCGTACGGCTTGCTTGAAGGGAGGGCATGCGAGCGAGAGTTGACTGAACGGTCGTCGTACTGTATTGGCGTCGTCTGCGGCCCACACTAGCCGGTTGGGCTAATAAAATGGGATAATTAACCTACGTCTGTGTTTTTGGAAGACGCTACAATATATTTTAACGTGCAACGTCATCAGCAGGCGCGAAGGACCTGATCTGCTATCCACACCGGCTTGCTGCGGGCCGGATCTAATAAAGCAAATATCATCCCAGGGGCCGTAGAAAACCTCCATATGTCAAAGTCAAGGCCCGCGGGCCTTGACTTTGACATGTGTGCTGTACAGGGTGGTGAATCACTTGGCGAAACTCTTTAACAAAATCAGGGAGGGTAGACCGGAGCCCGGGTTTGGCATTGCTCACCGCCAAAGCCCACGCAGCAGCTCGACCAGACAGGAGCCTCATAATAAACGCCACTCGCGAGCTATCGGTGGCATACGTAAGTGGTTGCTGATCAAAAATGAGGGAACATTGATGGCGGAACTGCCCACACAAACCGGGTTCACCCTCATACCGTGTAGGGTATGGTAAATTGGGCTCCCGACATCTGAACATGTCAGGAGGCATTGAGCTTGATGTAGTTTGGAAATCCGAGGATGTCGCGCTGCTCAAGCTGGGCACTCAGACTGTCGCACCGCTGAGCCAGCAGTGTCACTGCAGCACGGAGTTCCGTGAGTGCTGCTTCCTGCTGCCCTACCAGTCGACCCTGACTGGTCAAAGCTTTCCTAATTTTGTGGGATTCTGCGGGATCCATGGTCGGATTATTCTGTCCGGTCTGACAAAAGCGGACAGGAAAAAATGTGGATCCCAAAAACGCAGAAAAGAACAAAATCGTCGAAATGAAAAATCTTTAATTACAGAATACAAAAACAAAGGACGCTGGCAAATACAAAGCCAGGGAACATCAAAATAGGAAACAAAAACGGTTGCACAAAGCAAGGAAGAATTGATAACCGAAAAACAAAACGAGATTGCAAAAACTCCAATAACACGAAACACAAAGCGGTCAGTCAAAGTGACGAGGAACAAAAACTTTATATTACAAAACCTTACCAGAAAAATCGAGAACAAGATACGAGGGCTGTGAAGCGAGCAAGGTCAATAATCCGACAAGATATGGTGGTGAACAGGTGTGCAGCTGAAGGGAGGGAGAGGGAGAGGGAGAGGGAGAGGGAGAGGGAGAGGGAGAGGGAGAGGGAGAGAGAGAGAGAGAGAGAGAGAGAGAGAGGGAGAGAGGGAGAGAGGGAGAGAGGGAGGGAGAGAGAGAGAGCAAAACATGACAAAATCAGCCACGGAGAGGTTAATACTTTTGGTATGTTGAAGTGGGCATTAGTAGGGATGTCCACATAAATTTTGGTGCCAATTGATCACCGTTTTTGGATGTTAGAAGCAATAAAAGTACAATGATTTCCAATAGAGAGCTTGGAATCGGTTCCTCGTGTGACTCGGGCCGAACAAGGATAGAACAGTAGGGGGCGCGGCCATTGTCCTGATTAACAAGGGGCGTTATTCATGGAGTCATCTATTTCCTAATTTCTTCCAAATTAATGGATAAAATAGAAAATGGCAACTCTTTTCATTTTCCTGATCAAAAAATATATAAAATGATCTTGTTAGTGAAAACATGGCCCCACCATCCCTTTAAATAATAAAAAGAAAATGACGTATATACTCTCCTGGCTTTAAGTGTATGAAGATTCAACAGCGCGGTTAAGCGTGGTAATGCGCTCCCGGCCTTAATGGATTAAGCAAACCTTTTCTGACATACTAAAAAAACCTTTTTTTTTTTTGTTACATTTTAGCATACCTACATCAGCGTCCTCAGCTCATTTACTAATACGTACATTTTTTTTACAGACATGTCTTAACACATTACACAATGCCACTGAAAAACATGCAGGACTCTCGCAAGCAAACATTATATGCCATATAAGCCTGCATGCTTACCACTAATTTCAGTAAGGCTGTGAATAGCTGTTGCAGATAAGACTGGCCATCAACCAAACAAAACTTACATCACTGTTTCTTTATATTTTGAATGCCTTAGTGATAAGCAACTCAGAGTTAGTATTTCACAACACAAAAATAGCCACTGTGATAAAAAAATAATAATAAACGTTATTTGTATAAATCCGTGCCTTAAATGGGGGGACAAGCATCTTGGTGGGTGGGCACTGCCCCCCATGGCCCGCCCTTGGTGACGGGTCTGTGTGTCCCTCCTACATTATGCCAATGGCCACAACGTGACTGTGTCGGGTCACCAAAAGAAGCTGACGCAGGTCCGATCGGGCCAATACAAATTTCATAACTAAATTCGATGAAATTAAGATGTTCTTGCGTTTTTAAGATTTACTATTCAATATAGTTTATCCAAAGTTGATCAATCATCGCTGATATTTTTACAGAGTGCACATTTTTCTCCTCTTTTACGTGCCAATTAAGTAGAAGCACTTGAGGCAAAAGCCGAACTGTTGGAGGGTTTTTACTTGGATTACCCGGTTGTACTTTACAATTGGTTCCTATTTCAACACTAGATGGCGTCAGTGTAAAAGGAAAGGGAAGTGAGGGATATAACTTGAGACCAGTGGTGCAAAAAGGGGGTATACATGCACATGCGCTATGCAAGAAGGGGCGCCAAAGTGATGGGAGGTAAATTATTTGGAATAGGTATTTTATGCATTTAACAGCTGTTTGTTCACGTGTGATGTTATGATTTATTTATCAGAGGCACGTCACTGATTAGGTGCCCCACTGCTCCATGACCATCACCTGTTCTCAGAAGATGGTGCTGTTCTTAAATACAACAATCTGAAGGACTAAAAACAGAACAGTCAACCAAGTTGTCTCCACTCTCTGCAATTGTGCCCTCCACATGCCCAGAACCCTGACACCATGTCTAGTCACCCTCAGTGGCTTAAAGATAGACTTAGCTACTACCAGATGGTTAAATATTGTTTCCTTAACATTGATTTAATTAAAAAAACAACTCAAATGTGTTTGTAGATTCTGGTTTACATGATGGCAAATCAACATTGACGCGCACGTTGACGTGATTTCTGTTGCACATGCCTTACCTGTGTAGCAGTTATGCGCACCCCTGACAATTCACATCAATATCTTTCTTAAATCTCTTGCTTAATAAGTTTTAAGCAAAGCAATAGAGTTATTTTATTGACAATTCGAATCTGACGAGAACAAATATTAGCATATTAGTAGTTTCCAAATTTCTACTGCAAATTTGCGGTGTAAATGGCATTGATGGCATTGATCAGCAAAGTCCTCATCTCTTTGAGAGATCAAAGAGAGGCACGATTACACTTTGTCTTCTGTCTGATTGTGTCAACCTTGCTCTTTTGTTTTGGTGAGTCCACTTCCTGTGGCCTTTCTGTGTTTTTCTGTTTCTTTTAATTATCAGGCCGGGCTGGGTGATTTCTGGATTGCGCTCACACACCTGCAGATGAGCAGTAATTACCTGCTGCGTATAAGGCTAGGTTCACACCGCATGTCTTAATGCTCAATTCAGATTAAAAAAAAAAAATCTGATTTTTTTTTTTGCGTAAGCGTTCATATTACATTATAAATGCAACCTGGGTCTTGTCTGCTCTATGAACACATGCGTCGCCAAAGTAAAACGCATGTGCAGAAGAAGAGACAACGTCACTCCCAGGTCCCAACGTTGTGTTTGCAGAAGTAAATGTGGTCCAGCGTGTCTCTGCATTTATACAGTCAAGTGATTAGATGGGAGGTAGAAATACAGTATTTGGGGAAGATCACGAGGCGACGCTTTAACATCTGATTTAATGGAGACATTACTAACGATGACGTCACGTCACAACCGTGCGTAAAAAATGAATCGATCTGAACCGTGGCTTAATTACTACGATCGCCATAAATGTCCACTTTATGCTTTATGTTTATGTTTCAAGTGGGAATACCATATTTTGCGGACTATAACTCGCTCCCGAGTACAACTCGCACCAGCCATAAAATGCATAATAAAGAGGAAAAAATATATATAAGTCGCACTGGAGTATAAGTCGCATTTTTGGAGGAAATTGTGCGCTTAGTACACATCATTTCCACCGAGCTACGATGCTACATGTAACATACAAGAAAGGTATGGTAAGATAACTTTAAACTCACCAAAATGGTTGTAGATCGATTAAATGGGTCTTTTATTTATCCCCAACCATGTAGAATGTTTCCAAGTCTCCAAAAGTATTAATGTATTCAATCGTAATTATGTCTTCGTCTCCTCTGTGCTGAGTGTGCTCCTCCTTATGTGTGTGGCTGCATGATGCAATACCCCAGCAACCGGCAACTGCCTGTTTGTGGTTCATTCTTGTTCAAATATCGCCTGTAAGTAACTTAGACAATTGTGTTTAATGAGCATCCAACATTTATAGAGGAGCTGAGTTGTGGCTGATTGTACTGTGCTGTTGACTGAACATACTAATTGCTATTGCTAATGCTAATTGCGGTTGTTAATCGTTAGCATGTCTGCCTGTTTGTGGTTCACTCTTGTTCAACCATCGCCTGAAACTAACTGAGATTTATATACGAGTTGAATAGTGGATGATTGTAGGTTGTTGACTGAACAGACTAATCGCTGTCGCTAATGCTAATCGTGAATGCTAATCGTTAGCATAGGCTCACCTTGTTCATGTCTATGAAAAGACATGTATATGTAATGCATAGCTTGATAGTATTTTCTGTTTCTTGTGCAGTTTCACAATATAAACAGGCAACTTCGCTGCACACCTAGAGTCTGTGGAATATGTTTGTGAATATTTAGCTGTTTGGATAAGCTGGCTTCCTTGACTAGCAAGGCCTGTTAGTTTAACAAAGCATTAGACTTTAACCGTTTACATTATTCATGCATTTTAATAGCTTTTAGGATGTATCTTATGTTTCTTTGTGTTGGTTACAATAACATGTGAAATGACATAGAAGTAATTGTCATGGCTTGTTAGTGCTGACTTGTATTTATGATGTTTTGTCTCCTTCTGCAGGCGCTTTAGCGCTAAAGCACCTGCAGAGCGAGGCAAAACATAAGTCACAAGTCAGCACTAACAATCCATGACAGTAATGTGTTAATAACTTAACACATAAGTCGCTCCAGGGTATAAGTTGCACTCCCGGCCAAACTATGAAAATAACTGCGACTTATAGTCCGGAAAATATGGTACATTATAAACACATACATACATTACATTACAACACATACATTACAAAATATAAAGTCAATAGTGTTACTCAAAACAACTTTGCAGATTCAATCCCCCCGCTACCAGCAGTCTCCCTCCGCCTGCGTGCAGCACATTTTGGGCTCCGGATGACGTCAATGTCGGATAGATGGGACGTGGCCGTTGAGACCGCGAACGCATTGAAAAAGATCGGATACGTATCCGATCTAGGACCACATACGAAAACGGCCCAGGTCGCATTTGAAAAAATCGGAATTAAGCCGCTCAGGCGGTCATAAAAAAATCAGATCTTGCCGCATATGGGCAAAAAAATCCGATCTGGGTCGCATTTGCCTGCGGTGTGAACCTAGCCTAAGTCCTCTGCTGATTAGCAAGCGGGTGCCAGATGATTCATGCATTAGGAGTGGCATTTCAGCCATTACTTGTGATACTTTTGTAATTTTGAGCTTTTTAGGTGCCTAACCTTTTGAGTGTCACCCTCGGACAACTTGCTTCCCCACTGATCTATTGAGCCATTCCTTGACCGCATTGTCAGCTCTCCAGCGATTTAGCCAGAACCTCACCTCCTTCTTGCCAGCCATGCTTGTGTCCTGACTTTGCTCATCAGACTCTTACTCTCGTTAAACACTCCCGAAAACCTCTACTAACTGTCTCTGGTTTGCTTTTGGGTCCTCTGATACCTTTACTTTTATTAGCAACAACAGAATCATCTGGTCAAGAGACAATGACAACAACCAGGGAGCCCTCAGATCACAAGGAGTTTTGGTAGGCAAACATGACCAGCTTTTAAAAGGGTTAATGGAAAGGCTCCAGACATTAACCATCAAAGTCCAGCAAATTAAGACACAACCCACCCAATTGACACCACCCAGTGCTGGCACAACCCCTGCTGTGAGTAACCTTTCTGGTCAAATTTTTCCTGCACACTCTCACCCTCAACGTGAAACCCTACACCTGAGTCTTACTCTGGAGAACTAGGTTGTTATAGTCATTTTTTGTTGAATTGTAATTTGGTATTTGATTTAGAGCCCACTAGTTATTCTTTTGATGCAGCTAAGATTGCTTTTTCTGTTCATTTATTATCAGGCAAAGTCAGTCTGTGGGCTACCGCTCTTTGGGAGCAGGGATCTCCTAATTTGAGTTCATTTGAGGCTTTTTAATTTGAACTTCGCAAGGTTTCTGACCACCCCATTCGGG
Organism: Filicampus tigris; assembly: GCF_054856515.1. NCBI lineage: Eukaryota > Metazoa > Chordata > Actinopteri > Syngnathiformes > Syngnathidae > Filicampus > Filicampus tigris. Next base: position 1,500,277 of record NC_141236.1, on the reverse strand, counting down.
GGCGTGAGGCTGGGGGATCGTCTTTTTTCCTTTTTTCATTGCGGCAGAATTCACAATCAGTCGTGACTTATTCTATTGAATTCAGGATCTTGGCTGCAGAATGTGGATGTGATGCACCTGCCTTGATTTCTTTTCTCATAATTTGCCCGAGGAAATTAAGGACGAGTTAGCGACTCGGGATGAGCCACCATCTCGAGACGATTTGATTTCGTTATCAATCAAACTTGATAACTGCCTTAGGGAACGAAGGAGAAAGCAAGCACCCAAGACCTATAAACAGGCTCCATCCCCAGGGCCTCCTAAATACCCTGCTTTACTGACTAATTGTCCTGCCAGTCCGCAACGTCCCCATTAGCCCAGGAGGAACCTATGCTGCTCAGTTGAACTCATCTGACCGTCAGTGAATGGCAGAGGCAGATGAAGGCTAACTTGTGCCTGTATTGTGGTCAAGCTGGACACTTGTCAATTTCAACTAAAAGATCAGGCAACTCAGAGAAGTGGAGAATCCAAGCTGTTTGGAAGACAGTCAGGGTAGCCCTCACTCGTACTGCTGAAAGGAGCAAGCGCCTGACTCACCTCCAACTGCTCCCCTACTCCTGAGTATCAAGTTGGACGGAAGTTCTGGTTGCCATCATGTGATCACAAACCCCCCGGTTTGTGGGGCCCTTCACAATTTTTAAGATTAATAACCTTTCCTGAACCTCTCTGCCTCTGAACATCCACCCCACCTTCCATGTTTCCCTCCTCAAGCCTGTTTCCTCCATAGACCTCAGCATTTCTGTCGCTCCTCCCCCGTCCCTCCAGCTTCTCTGTTTCTAGGATTCCGGATGTCCAGCTCCGGGGTCGGGGTTTCCAGTTTCTTGTTGACTCGGTTGGTTATGGCCCAGAGGAGTGTTCATGGGTCCTCTGCCGCCTCATCCTGGGCCCTTCTCTCCTCAGAGACTTCGACAGGGCCAACCCTGGCAATCCTGGGCGGACGCCGACTATTATCCGTTGAGGGAGGGGGACGTCACTGTAAACTAATTTGGGCTTAGTCTACACGCAACTATTTTTAAGATTAAATAAAATATCATTTTCATTAAATAAAATAATGAATGAGTCCACTGATAGTGTAGTGGTACACACGCCTGAGTTGCGTGCGGGCAGCGTGGGATCGATTCCCGCTCAGTGACAGTGTCTATGTGTGCCCTGCGACTGGCTGGCGACCAGTTCGGGGTGTAGTCTGCCTTCGCCCATTGACGGCTGGGATAGGCTCCAGCAACTCCCCGCGACCCTGTATAGGATAAGCGGTTTGGAAGATGACATGACATGACAATAATGAATGCAAACTTAGCATGCTTAGCTGCAAGTAATGCATTTCTACTTAACATATGTTTCACCATGTGTAAAAAAAAAAAAAAAAAAAAAGTGGTTTAAGGTAATGTTTCTCAACAATTATTGAGCCAAGGCACATATTTCACATCGGAAAAAATCTCACGGCACACCACTTGATATGATTCCGAAAAAGTGGCTATATAGGGTCATTATGTACCTTCTGTCGTATAGTGGAAGAACATTTTATTGTTTTGCCTGTTACTAAAGGTGGTTGGTATAAACAAATTAAGAAAAAACATTTTTTAATTAGAAAATAAGTATTTTTTGTAAAAGTAGTTGACAATGGATAATTTCCCGCGGTACACCTGGTGATCTCTCATGGCACACTAATGTGCCACGATGACACTGGTTGAGAATTACTGGTTTAAGGCCATCGGTTTCCACGTAAATGTCTAGTAATGTGAACTAATTCAGGTTTAGAGTGTGCTGCCCTGCCCCAGCATGCCCACGAATCTCGTGATGATAAAGCGATTCGGCTAATGCAGTGTTTTTCAAACTTTTTTGATTCAAAGCACATTTCTTTCATTGAAAAAATCCCACGGCACACCACCAGCTGAAATTGTGAAAAAAATAAGCTTATTTTATCAATATATTTCTTATTTTAACCCGCATCCATCGCCGTGGGTGGGCTAGGAGTGGATGCAGATGTGGGGCATCTTGGCCTTGCTGTAGAATGGATGCACCAGATGGGGCGCCCGCGCTCACCCGTGGCAACCCCAGCGCTGGAGAGCGACCCGGGGACTGGAGGAGCCATCCACCAGCGCTACGACTTAATTGCTTCTTCTTTTGGTAGCCTGGAGAATGCTCACCCCTTCTTTTTCCCCCTCTTGTTGTGGTACCTTGATGCACACAACAACTGTCTACCATTGTCAAAGGCAGAGATGGGCACTTTACCCTATTTTGCTGGTCCATCCTCCATCCATGACCTGGGCACCCTTCCGCCATCGTACCTCTGTCCATCTTCATAAAAGAATTGTCCTTCGACCCTGTCTGCCCTCATCCTTTTGAAGTGCTTCCGTCCTTACATTACGTCAGTCCTCTGCGTCTCCGCTGTACGAAAAAAAAGCCGTTCATGACACCGTGGTAGAGGTTTTATAATTCATCAACATGTAAAGCTTATTATCTGGCTAATTTCCTATTCACATCCACTTACGTAGTATCTTGAGTGGATGGAATTGTTTACAATTGTACAGCTGTACAAATGTCACTCAAGATAGTGAGGTATATTTTAACATAGACTAGTGCAGTTAGACTTCATTTACGCCTGTTTTGAGTGAGAAGTGGCCGCTCATGTGGACCAAGTGGTCAGCAGGTCACTGGCTCTCTAGTGGGGGGGCTGGACAGGATGCCCTCAGGCGGTGGACATCTGGACAAACATTTCTGGGACTTGCCTGGTGTAAACTGACCATTCTCAAGGTAATCAATCTTAAGGGGGTGCAATTTGAAGTAGACTTTGGGGCGCCTCTAGCCATGTGGTACATTTTTTTCTTGAGGAGTTTCAGGCGGGAAAACAGACAAAAGATTTAGCCTTTCAGTGTAACCAATGCATATGTAATTACCAAGATTGAATATTCATCCTGCTCCCTATAACAAGGGGACGCGAGGAGGGACTGCACATGCGCGCGCAGCAACTCAGAGAGCAACTTCTTTTGGCATCAGCTGTATTGGTCTTAATAAAATCTTATTTTCCAATCCATTGATTGTTGGAGAAGTCTTTTGCATCATCAACCCAGCCTGTCCTTGTGTCCGCTCCGGACTGACGCATCGACGGACCTGCTCATCGAAAGAAAATACACTACAGATTTGGTGTCACAAACAGGATTCGTGCTCTGCTCGAGAACCACGGCCCATTGGGACATAGACGTGCGGCATCCAGCTGGCTTACAGTGGGGTACAGGAGATAATAATAATAATAATGTCGGCAATATGTAACTACTTCAACATAGAAACTCCAGCTAAAGCGAATGTTGCAAGAGGCGGAACCAAAGTGGCCAAGTTTAATACGTTAAACCTGATGCAAAATTTGAGAACGAAACATGTGAATGAGCACCAAGAGCTTGTGGCGGCGGGGGCAGCAAGCATTAACAAGGGGAATTGACCGCAACAACAAACCCTGCTCAATTTACATTGAATGCAGCGCCTTGTACAGTATCTTGCTCATTCACGACACTGGTGTGTGGTGACTGTTCAGTCATCGCTATTGGCCCAGAGGGGACGCTCTTAACCAATTGCGGGGCTGCTTTTTCATGTTGAGAGAAAAAAAAACAGTGAGGTACAGGAGAAATGTCGGCGGCGATATGGAGCTACTGTACTTCAACATAGAAACTCCAACAAGTACAACAGCTAAGTGCAAAATTAGCGGTGCGAAAGTTGCAAGGGGTGGTACTAAAGTGGCCAGGTTCAATACGTCAAACCTGATAAAAAACATTTGAGGACGAAACATGTGAACAAGCACCAAGAACTTGCGGCGGCAGCGGCGGCAAGCATGAACAAGGGGAATGGACCGGAACAACAAACCCTGCTCGATTTTGGAGTTGAACTTGTTGGATTTTTCTACTGCTTGTTTTTGGTTTTGAAAGTGGATTTGGGAGCGGAAGTTGTTGCGATGGGTCACTAATACTCAAAACAAACTTTTAGAATAATGTCCTATGGCTTTTGTAATTAATCCGACACAATCCCTCTCAAAGATACCAAAAGGTATACAATACCGCTTTCGTCAAACTTTTTTGACAGGTTTGTAGTCCGGAAGTAAAAATCGTGATGTCATTTTGTAGTCCATAAGCCCCGCCCCTTTTATGCGTCATATCCGCTCGCCCCTTTGACGACGTCATTTTGGAGTCCATAAATCCCACCCCTAACCACGCCCCATTGTAGTCCATAAACCCCACCCCTAACCACGCCCCCATTAAGTCAATAAGTCCTGCCCCAAACCACATGCTTTGATGACGTCATGTTGTAGACACACACACCTAAGGTACAGACATGTACAGACATGTTTTTAGGCTGCCGCCATCTTTTCCGGCATGACCAAATATGGACATTATGCTTCTGCCTCGTTCAAAGTAACAGAAGGGTATGTTTGGACATGTTTTGAACGGTGATGTCAACCTGGGCAAGTACAGACATGTTTAGGCAGCCACCATCTTTTCCAGCATGACCAAATATGGACATTATGCTTCTGCCTCGTTCAAAGTAACAGAGGGGTATGTTTAGACATGTTTTGAACGGTGATGTCAACCTGGGCAAGTACAGACATGTTTAGGCAGCCGCCATCTTTTCTGGCATGCCCAAATAAGGACTTCCGCTGACATCATGCTTCCGCCTCGGCCAAGGCATGTACAGACATGTTTTGAACGCCGATATCACCCTGGGCATGTACAGACATGTTTTTAGGCTGCCGCCATCTTTTCCGGCATGCCCAACTATGGATGGATGAGATCATAATTCCGCCTCGTTCAAGACATGTACAGACATGTTTTGGCTGCCGCCATCTTTTCCGGTATGACCAAATATGGATGGATGAGATTATACTTCCGCCTGTAACATGAAACTCATTGTATAGCCTGGGGTAGATGTCAAGGCTTATTCAGACGTGTTTTTAGACCCTCCTCTCATCTATGGGTCGTACTACCACACACTAAAACAGAAAGTAAAACACATCCAAGTAACAAGTAACTTAGCCATTTAGGATGGGTCAGGGGCAACTAGTCTAGAATAATAATGAACTCACTTTTTAAAAATTCTGAATGATTAATATGTATTATTTTTCTTTTCGGAACAGTACTGAGGTGTAACAAGTTCCCTACATATTAGGTAAGTGACAAAGGGACTCTAATCACTAGCTTGTCTGTAAACAGAGCGTACAATGTAACTTGGTGTTTTTTTTTGTAACTTTAAAAAAGTCCCCTTCCTCTGTTGCACGCCTAAGAACGTACTGTGACATCACAAGGGGACGTGTAATGGAAGGATGCTACATTCCATTTCAGACGCCCCAGACTTCAACAAGGAATTCGTAGTCCAGGCAAATGCCTTGGAGTTGGGTCTGGGTGCTGTTCTGGCCCAGGTCAATGGAGGTGAGGAACACCCGATACTCTACTTGAGTCGGAATTTGCTACCGAGAGAGAAACACTATACTATAGTGGAAAAGGAATGCCTAGCCATTAAATGGGCTCTAGGAACTCTCAAATACTACCTATTAGGAAGGAAGTTTACATTGGTAACGGATCATTCCCCTTTGCAATGGATGGCAAAAAACAAGGAAACCAATAGCAGGATAACTAGATGGTTCTTAAGTCTGCAACCTTTCAACTTCTCTATTGTGCACAGGCCGGGAAGCAAACATGGGAACGCAGACGCATTGTCCCGCCGTGATGCCTTTTGGTCTTCGGTCGTCCTGCCACGGACGTCAGGCCCGGGGAGAGGATATTTGGCATCACAAGGGGATGTGTAGTGGAAGGATGCTAGATTCCATTTCAGACGCCCCAGACTTCAACAAGGAATTCGTAGTCCAAGCAAATGCCTCGGAGGTGGGTCTGGGTGCAGTTCTGGCCCAGTTTAATGGAGGTGAGGAACACCCGATACTCTACTTGAGTCGGAAATTGCTACCGAGAGAGAAACACTATGCTATAGTGGAAAAGGAATGCCTAGCCATTAAATGGGCTCTAGGAACTCTCAAATACTACCTATTAGGAAGGAAGTTTGCTTTGGAAACGGATCATTCCCCTTTGCAATGGATGGCAAAAAACAAGGAAACCAATAGCAGGATAACTAGATGGTTCTTAAGTCTGCAACCTTTCAACTTCTCTGTTGTGAACAGGCTGGGAAGCAAACATGGGAACGCAGACGCATTGTCCCGCCGTGATGCCTTTTGGTCTTCGATCGTCCTGCCGCGGACGTCAGGCCCGGGGAGAGGGATTATTTAAAATCGTATTTAATCACTTACATAAGATTTTTTACAAATTGTTCAGCTTCAATGTTTAAAAACTTTAACATTGACTATTGTTGACCTTCTTTATTATTAACACAATTATTGTGTAGACTCATATTTAAACACCTACATAAGGTTTTTTTACAAAATGGTCAACCTAAACGTTTAAAATCAGGGCTTTATCATTAACATTTACCTGATGAATCCCTATCATTCTTACTAATGCAATTATTTTGTAGTCTTATATTTAATCACCTACATAACGTTTTTTTTTACAAATTGGTCAGTCTCATCCCTTAAATTCACATTTACCTGATGAATCCCTGTCATTCTTATTAATGCAATTAATGTGTAGACTCATATTTAATTACTTACATATGTTTTTTCCAAATTGGTCAGTCTCAACATTTAAAAACTTTAACATTTACTAATGATGACCTTTTCTTTATTAATAAAGCAAATATTGTGTAGACTCATATTTAATCATGTTTTTTCAAATGAGTCAGTCTCAACATTTAAAAACGTTATCATTAACATTTACTTGATGAACCTCTATCTTTATTAATAATGCAGTTAATGTATAGACTAAACATATTGTTGAAACATCGACCTGTTACTTTAGTGGGTACTTTTACTAGCATAAATGTTTGTTTAGAATCCTACTAATTTAAAATCATTGCGAGAGATTGATGTAAACACATTAATCAAAGCAGGAGGTAAAACCTATACAATATACTGTTTCTTGTTTCAGCCTAAAGCTCTGTCGTATTTGTACATTCATGTACAGATATCATGAAATACAAGTTCCTCACCAGTGAATCAGTACGTGCATGAGTAGACCCCCACATACTGGAGTGTTCAAGCTGCCTTATCTTTTTTATGACCTCCTCACATCCACCTTAGCAGGAAGGATGAGAAATCAAACTACAAGGAGTAAAGTTACATGCAAAATCAGAGACACCCTGAGCTATCCATCCTCTCACCAATCTGCCTCCAACCAGCTGCTTGAGTGATGAATACCAAGTCCAACAGGGGCTGACTTTGTCAATTTGTTGAGATATTTACAATTTGGGTGCTATGGTAAGTTATACATTGTTGCGAGGCGGTAAAAGATGATCTGACATGTAAGGAAGCGTATCTTTCAGTTCATTTGAACCTAGCATGTGTTTAACATGCGAGTAACTGTCAAATGTATACAGTTCTTACACGCAAACCGATTTGAAGGTTTTGTTTGTTTGTTTTTAAATGATGCCCTGTCTCACTCAATTGTTTGGGTAAGAGCTGGGTCCTTAAAAAAAGAAACCACATGTTGAGAAAAATGAAGGCATCAAGATAAGTTTATGAAGTCATGTCAACTTGAATGTTGTTTTTAAGCTAACCGACAATACAATGTGAGTATGCAGACTAAATTAAGTCAATGTCATGATCAACATTATTTGAAGTCAATCCATAAAAGTTAAAAGCGTTGAAGGAAGTGAATGTAATTACCAATGTTATTTGAACATGCTTAGCTCAATGATTTTATATGTTTAACTTGCATTGATGTATTAAAGCAAGTATTTTTAGAGTTACGTTTGATAGTGTAGAACTGTAACTCTCAGGTTTTTACATGCTTTTTATGACTATCACAATTTTTAGCAGACAAACGCATACTTTTACAAACACAAATGTTTGAACACAGAATCCTGATATTTTAAAGGTCGTTATGAGAGTTCATCTAATTTATCAGAGCAGGAAGTAAAACCTACACAATATATTGTTTCAGTGAAAGGGGCTAAAGTTCTGTCATATTGGGTTATTTCTGAACTTTTCATTTCGAGGCTCTTACGAATTCATCCATCCATCCATCCATTACCGATACCGCTTATCCTCACAAGGGTTGCGGGGCGTGCTGGAGCCTATCCCAGCTGACTTCGGGCAGTAGGCGGGGGACACCCTGAACTGGTTGCCAGCCAATCGCAGGGCACACAGAGACAAACATCCACACTCACAATCACATCTAGGGTCAATTTAGAGAGTCCAATCAACTTACCATGCATGTTTTTGGAATGTGGGAGGAAACCGAAGAACCCGGAGAAAACCCACGCAGGCACGGGGAGAACATGCAAACTCCACACAGGGAGGCCGGAGTCGGGATCGAACCCACGACCTCTCAACTGTGAGGCGGATGTGCTAACCAGTCGCCCACCGTGCCGCCTCTTACGAATTCATAAGGCGGATACATCAGTGTCCTTCAATTAACCACGGCCCCGTCCATCTCTCGCTCTCTTTCTCTTTCACTCTCTCTCTTTCACTCTCACTCTCGCTCTCGCTCTCGCTCTCTCTCTCTCGCTCTCGCTCGCTCTCTCTCACTCTCTCTCGCTCTCTAACGAGAAAACCACGCCTATGGCGAGGAGGCGTGTCATCCACAACCTCTTTCGGTAGGTATAAGACAGCAGATCTCCAAACCAACCCATAACAACCTGTGGCTCGAGAAAAAAAAAAGCAACATCCACAATGCCAGTCTATACAATAGAGTCTATACAATATTTGCATTATTAATAAAGAAAAGGTCAACATTAGTCAATGTTAAAGTTTTTAAATGTTGAGACTGACCAATTTGGAAAAAACGTATGTAAGTAATTAAATATGAGTCTACACATTAATTGCATTAATAAGAATGATAGGGATTCATCAGGTAAATGTGAATTTAAGGGATGAGACTGACCAATTTGTAAAAAAAAACGTTATGTAGGTCATTAAATATGAGTCTACACAATAATTGTGTTAATAATAAAGAAGGTCAACATTAGTCAATGTTAAAGTTTTTAAACATTGAAGCTGAACAATTTGTAAAAAATCTTATGTAAGTGATTTAATATGATTTTAAATAAATGAATGAATTTTTAAATGAAATATTATTTCCACAATAATGGTTTAAACTCTCCCCGACACGTCTGCATTTATGGCTACTGACGGTTGGAGGTTCATAAGCAGACCATTTGGGTACATTCTTCTTAGGCGTGCAACAGAGGAAGGGGACTTTTTTAAAGTTACAAAAACAACACACCAAGTTATGTCGTACGCTCTGTTTACAGACAAGCTAGTGATTTGTCACTTACCTAATATGTAGGGAACTTGTTACACCTCAGTACTGTTCTGAAAAGAAAAAGAATACATAATCATTCAGAATTTTTAAAAAGTGAGTTTATTATTATTCTAGACTAGTTGCCCCTCACCCATCCTAAATGGATACGCATTTTGATACACAAAGCTTCTCAAGAAATTGCCGGTAAGCAACAGTTTATCTACATTCCTCTGATTGACTCCCCCGACTGCCTTGCCCACATGTGCACACACGCATACACACACGCTAAACACGCATGCACGCCCACATACACACACCCCCACACACACAAACGCACACCCCCACACACACACACGCACACACACACGCACACTCATCCCCTCAAGGCATCCCCTCAAGGGAGGACTGCATTCACACACACACGCATGCCTTCAAAAAGCTTGTTGCTAGCTATGCTGTTTATCAGAGTTTGAGCTACACTGTATTTACTAACTCTACATGGATTGAAATCACTCCCATTGAAGAACACAGGTCAAACATTTACACGTCATCTAGTTACAATACGTGCTATGTGCATATGATCTAACTTGGAGAACTTGGATGTTTACAAATACATCATACCAAAGTATTGTATATAAAAAAAATATAGAGATATATAGATGGCATAACTTCATGTTCTATTTGGCATTTTCATGAATATACACAAAGACATAGTTACATCTGAAACATATATATTGATTTCACAGATTGTTATTCAGGAATGCATGGACGTCTAAAATCCTAAAACAAATAGATAATAACCTAAACTAGTGTTATTCATGAATGCATGGATAGCTAAAATCCTAAAACAATAGATAGTGACAACATGTACAAGTGTTATTCATGCGCGTTCAGTAAAACAAGATCACATTTAGATGACACAAACTCGTGTTAGTCATGAAACTAGGAGAAGTCGTTTAAAGTATGTACTTACCATCCATTTTTTATGGTCTGTTTGTCTCTGAGTTTCTTTAAGATGGTGCTCCACTGAGATTCTTCTTCTTCTCGTGCCACTCCGTTCATATCGTTCATACCTCTGTGCGTTTGACTCTTAATTTACGATTTGAAAGGTCATGGGTTGTTTGGAATATTGGGTTTTCTCAACTACGGTTTCCTCCCACATTCCACAAACATGCATGGTAAGTTGATTGGACACTCTAAATTGCCCCTAGGTGTGATTGTGAGTGTGGATGTTTGTCTATGTGTGCCCTGCGATTGGCTGGCAACCAATTCAGGGTGTCCCCCGCCTACTGCCCGAAGACAGCTGGGATAGGCTCCAGCACGCCCCGCGACCCTTGTGAGGATAAGCGGTACAGATAATGGATGGATGGATGGGTTTTCTCACCCATCCTGATGAGATAAAATCTGTATTGGCCTAAACCCCCACATTTTTCCAAGCCTATCTTCCTAATTAACAACATGAAAGGGATAGTATAACCACTGATGAACAAAGCACCTCATTGTAAGACTTATCACACGCACACACATTTCTGGGGAGCCCATAGACACCTGAGTGAGGCCTATCTGTCTGTATTTTAAGAAGGCATGCAGGCTCCGAGCACAGGTGGGGGGCAACAGTTTTGTGCTGATACCAGAAAATGAGAAGAGGCCTGCGCTTAAACTTTTCACAATTATGTTGTCTTAATTGTACACTAACCTGATGATTGTATGAAAGATGCCCTAACAAGCTGTATTAGATTGATAAGGGTTGCTATTCTCAATCATTAAAAAACATAACCAAGCATGCTAAATGGTGTACAGGTGTAGTTCAGGTGTTTCATAGGCACATGTGTAGATGATGTGGTATTGCTCTAAGATGAATTCAATCAAGTGGGCACTTCATAATTGTATGGGAAACGTCCTAACAAAGTGTAGTAGAACAATAAGGGTTGCTATTCTCAGTCATTAAAAAACATAACTAAGCATGCAAAATGATGTACAGGTGTAGTTCTGCTGTTTCATAGGCAAATGTGTAACCCCATATTCCAGTGGCAGGGGCGGACAAAGTCCAGGTTTGAGTCAGTGATTCAGTGGGCGGTGTTGTCTTTCCAAATAAATCCTTGATTTTTGATGAGCGTTTGATCCACAGCCTTTATGAATAGAAATACACGTCCCCTCAGTCATGATGCCTTCATGAAGATCTGTTTTACTTTCTGTTTTAGTGTATGGTAGTATGCCCCATAGATGAGGGGAGGGTCTAAAAACACGTCTGAATAAGCCTGGACATCTACCCCAGGCTATACAATGAGTTTCATGTTACAGGCGGAAGTATGATCTCATCCATCCATATTTGGTCATACCGGAAAAGATGGCGGCAGCCAAAACATGTCTGTACATGTCTTGAACGAGGCGAAATTATGATCTCATCCATCCATAGTTGGGCATGCCGGAAAAGATGGCGGCAGCCTAAAAACATGTCTGTACTTGCCCAGGGTGACGTCGGCGTTCAAAACATGTCTGTACATGCCTTGGCCGAGGCGGAAGCATGATGTCAGCGGAAGTCCTTATTTGGGCATGCCGGAAAAGATGGCGGCTGCCTAAACATGTCTGTACTTGCCCAGGGTGACATCACCGTTCAAAACATGTCTAAACATACCCCTCTGTTGCTTTGAACAAGGCAGAAGCATAATGTCCATATTTGGTCATGCGGGAAAAGATGGCGGCAGCCTAAAAGCATGTCTGCACATGCCTGTGTGTCTACAACATGACGTCATTAAAGCGCGTGGTTAGGGGCGGGACTTATGGACTACATGGGGCCGTGGTTGGGGGTGGGGCTTATGGACTACAAAGGGGCTGGTTTAGGGGTGGGGCTTATGGACTACAATGAGGCGTGGTTAGGGGTGGGATTTATGGACTGCAAAATGACGTCGTCCAAGGGGCGAGCGGATATGATGCCATAAAAGGGGCCGGGCTTATGGACTACAAAATGACGTCACAATTTTTACTTCCGGACTACAAGCCTGTCAAAAACGTTTGATGAAAGCGGTATTGTATACTTTTTTGATACGTCGTGTATTTCTTATGCGTTCTTATGAGTATGCAGTTCTTTAGAATTACAAGAAAAAAATGCTCATATGTACTTTTTTTTTTTTTTTCCCCAAAAAGTCTGGTATTGGTACAGCATCGGCCGATACCACACAGCTTGGTATTGGAATCGGTATCGGGGCCAAAAAATGGCATCAGAACAACACTACTTTGGATGTTGTGCTTCTGTGTCCGAGCGGCTGCTTGGGGTCCTGGGGCAGTTAGGAGCCTGTGTGTGAGACGGTCTGATGGCTGGTTGATCATGGAAATGTGCTCCCTGAGTTTTTATTTTTATAACTATAAATAATAAAAGGGGGAAAGCCCCTCGTTAAATAAGAAACTAAATAATAGTAAGATGTAATAATAAAATAAGGTAAGAATAAAATAAATAGAGCAAACAAAAAATAGGACATTAGATGGGGAAGAAATGTGCACAGGGAAATGGAAAAGACATGTCTATGAGATGATGAGAAATGAGAAGTGTGACTGAAAAATGTTCTACGGAATGAATATTTGGGATGTTGTTGAAAAATGTCCTAAAGGGCATGTGGACATTTTTGTATGATGTGAAGATGTTCTGAGGAAATGAACATCTTGTATGATGTTGAAATGTACTACAGGGCATGTGGACATTTTGTATGATGTTGAAAAATGTTCTAAAGAGAGAACATTTGATACGAATGCTAATACGACATAGGAATAAATTGACTATAGATGGCCAGGATGTTTATCTTAGCTTTGGTGTGGATGAAAAGAGAAAGATGAAGAGAAAATGAGACAAGAGATGACGTCAAGAAATTTCGGATGAGTTCAGAATTGGAATGGAAGTGGAAGCCGAAGAAGAGAGAGCAAAGGGTGCACCACCACATAAATTTGGATACCGCACGGGCACGTGGCATAATTGAGGCGCAAGGGAAGGGGCACAACGGTGATGACGGCTAGGTCAGTAGTCGTTGGTGGCTCTGCTGCTTTTAAACTCTGTCGTGTCCGAGCCGGTGCGATTCCGAGGCCAGGAGGAGCAGCCGGTGGTCAATTGTGCCCTATACAAAGCCGCGTGAAATTTTGACCCGGCAAGCGGACCATCAGTTTGGCTTATGGAGTAACCGCGGGGTCTGAGAAGAAATGTATGAATATGTGGAATTTGGGCCCAAATTAAGGGGTTAATAATGGTATACCAATAAATAGAATACATTTATTTGGTGCGCACCACAATAATATTTGGAAACCTGCAGGAAGTAATGTTAAAGATAAAGAAAGCGCTATAGAGAATATTAGTCCGATAAAGTTAGCACCAGATTGGCACATTCGGAGTTGTCGGTCCAATAACAAAATAACGAAGTATTATTAAAACACAAACAATGCTTCTCTCTAACCACCGTGATGTAGCCAACGAGCTACAAGCTGATATGAGTTGATTTTTAGCACAACTGATTGTCATCGAAGCGAGGAATATGCCGTTGTTTCCTATGAAGGGCTGACGCGGAGGCAGTGCCCAGGGACCGTCAACAAATACCAATCGCCGACAAGAAAACAAACTATTTCAAATATAAAACATCATTATTCATTGTCGTGTTTCTTCTTTAATTACACACATAAAAGATCATCAGATGGTTATTGTACAACACTCATTTTGTGTAACACCCACCCGACCCCACCACAAAGAACAGATTTTAAAGGGAGAGTTTGTATCAATACTCAATAACTTCATGAGTGTTAATTATTTGGTCTCACATCGATGGGGACTTCCTGTATACTACAACTCATATTAGAAAAAATTGTTGTTAAATCCTGTTTAATAACTTCATGATAGTATAGAATTAGGCCTCCAAATTAAGTAACATATTGATGGGGACTTATCCTAAAACTCTTATTTTGTGAAAATAGTATTTTATGTAATTTTCAGATTTTTATTTTTTTATTTTTGGGTGTTATTACTGCTCAATAATTTCATGGGTGTACATACTTAGACCCTCAAAATCACATCACACATTGATGGAGACTATCTGCTTCTACTACAACTCTCATATTATGAAATTACAATTTCATGTAATTTTCAGAATTTCTTTTTAAATATCCGTTGTTATTACTGCTCAATAACTTCATGGGTGTACATAATTAGGCCTCCAAAATCACATCACACATTGGTGGGGACTACTTGCTTCTACTACAACTCTTATTTTGTGAAAGTAGTATTTCATGTAATTTTCAGAAATTTTCAGAATTCTTCGTTGTTATTACTGCTCATTAACTACATGGGTGTAAAGAATTAGGCCCCCAAAAATCACATCACATATTGTTGGAGACGACCTGCTTCTACTACAACTCTCATATTATGGAATTAACATTTCATGTAATTTTCAGAATTTTTTTTAATTTGTGGGTGTTATTACTGCTCAATAACTTCATGGGTGTACATAATTAGGCCCCCAAAAATCACATCACATATTGATGGAGACTATCTGCTTCTACTACAAATCTCATATTATGAAATTAAAATTTCATGTAAATTTCAGAATTAAAAAAAAAAAATGTTGTTATTACTGCTCAATAACTTCATCGGTGTACATAATTAGGCCTCTAAAATCACATCACACGCTGATGCGGACTACGTGCTTCTACTATTTATTTTGTGAAAATACAATTTCGTGTAATTTTCTGAATTTTTTGGTTATTCCTGCTCAATGACATCATTGCAGTACATGATTAGGCCTCCAAATTCATTTCACATAAAGATGGGGACTACCTGCCTCTACTATCTAAATCACATTACACATGGTTGATGGAAAATTATAAAGCATTTGAATGCTCTTCACAGACAAATTGTTATTTCGTTGGATAACAAACATTTATTGAACAATGCAATGCGACGTTCATCCGGTTCACTGGGATTTTTCACACAACACACAAAGCCAAACAGCCTCAGTAGAAGGAATCTGGGCTGCTAAGATTCCAAGGCAAACTATGTGGAACCAGCGTGTACAGAATCCACATTGAATCTAGGGACCAAAAATGTTAAACATATTAATCAAATGCTTATTTCTGGAAACATTTTAGTAATAGCTGCCAAATTAAACATCAGCACATCATATGTAAATTGTCCATTAATATTGGGAAATTGTACTCCTATGAGGTTAGTGGGTTTTTTTGTTAGTTTTTTTTATTAGAGAACTAGTTAATTGGAGAAAGCTCAAATTTTGTATGTACACTACTTAGGCCATTCTGATCACAAATTGTATTTTCACAAAATGAGAGTTGTAGTAGAAGCAAGTAGTCCCTATCAATGTGTGATGTGATTTTGGGGCCCTAATTCTTTACACCCATGTAGTTAATGAGCAGTAATAACAACGAAGAATTAAATAATATTCTGAAAATTACATGAAATTGTAATTTCATAATATGAGAGTTGTAGTAGAAGCAGGTAGTCTCCATCAATATGTGATGTGATTTTTGGGGGCCTAATTATGTACACCCATGAAGTTATTGAGCAGTAACAACAACGAAACATTTTTAAAAATTCTGAAAATTCTGAAAATTACATGAAATTGTAATTTCATAATATGAGAGTTGTAGTAGAATCAGGTCGTCTCCAACAATATGTGATGTGATTTTGGGGCCCTAATTATTCACACCCATGAAGTTATTGAGCAGTAATAACAACGACAAATTATGAAAATTACATGAAATTGTAATTCCATAATATGAGAGTTGTAGTAGAAGCAGGTAGTCTCCATCAATATGTGATGTGATTTTTGGGGGCCTAATTATGCACACCCATGAAGTTATTGAGCAGTAATAACAACGACAAATTATGAAAATTACATGAAATTGTTTTTTTCACAAAATGAGAATTGTAGTAGAAGCAAGTAGTCCCCATCAATGTGTGATGTGATTTTGGGGGCCTTATTATGTACACCTATGAAGTTATTGAGCAGTAATAACACCCAAAAATTCTGAAAAATTATGAAAATTACATGAAATTGTTTTTTCACAAAATGAGAGTTGTAGTAGAAGCAATTAGTCCCCATAAATATGTGATGTGATTTTGGGGGCCTAATTATGTACAACCATGAAGTTATTGAGCAGTAATAACAACGAAAAATTATGAAAATTACATGAAGTTTAACGTGCCATTTCGGCTGTTACCTTCCAAATTTGACGGCGCGTTGTAAGCCGAAAATCTGGGACACTCCTCATCCAAGTAAATGTGCACGTCTCATTTCCACTTCAGTCTCTGTAAATATCCTGACCGGTGTTTAATGCCTCGCCTGTCCTAACCGTGATCAGCAAAGAAGCAGTGTTTTGTTTTGTTTTTTTAAGCAAAGAAGCAGTGTGCACTGGTTCCAGCCTATATAGCTCTGCTGAGTTCCACATTTCCTCATTCTCATATAAGTCAGCCATGGAGAGGCTAATCCTTTTGATATGGTGAAGTGGGCATTAGTAGAGATGTCCACATAAATTTTGGTGCCAATTGATCGCCGTTTTTGGACGTTATAAGCAATGAAAGTACAATGATTTCCAATAGAGAGTTTGGACTCTCGTGTCGCGTGACTCCGGCCGAACAAGGCTAGAACGGTAGGGGGCGCGACCATTCTGCTCATTAACAAGGGGCGTTATTCATAGAGTCACCTATTTCCTAATTTCTTCCAAATTTATTGATAAAATAGAAATTGACAACTTTTTTCATTTTCGTGATCAAAAAATATATAAAATGAACTTGTTAGTGAAAACGTGGCCATCCCGGCACCACCGTCCCTTTAATCTTCTGAGCTTGAGCAGTTCTCTTGTTTGATGTAGTACTATATTGTGCAACTACTGACTTTGTAATTAAGTTTGATTCAAGAGGAATTTATCTTGTGGCATGTCCCAGTAGGCGAACAGACAATCTGTTGCCAAGTTTTTGTGTCAGGAGGTCATAAACCGGTGGGAGCTTCCTGATTGAATATCTTCAAGATAGTTTGTGGATAAAACAGTCAGAATTATCCTAGAACAATTACGGATCAAAGAGCGATTAGGAGTAATATATCACCCGTAAAGCCAAGGTGATTGTGAAAAATGAATTAGATTTAAAAAAAAGAAGAAAAAAAAAACGAATTGCTAAAATTTGTCAGCACACAGGATTGAACTGGGTGGTGGCGATTCAACTTGCACCGATGGTGTGTCGAACTACCGAACTTCGTGAGTTGCTTATGATGCCATATGAGTTAATTACAGGCAGGTGCAGCGTCGTGCTTGCGAAGTGAAAAAGGGCCAAGGTTTGTCAATGTTGGAGGACGAAGAGAAAGTGTAAGTCAAGCATTTAACTAGGATCCATAGGAACATTTCTACAGGTGTTGCCAACAGGCAGAAGCAAGATGAAACACAAGAGAGACGCAAGCCGGATGCCAATACACCTAAGAATCGTGTCTGAAGTGTGAGTAAACAGTTTGATTGGGAATTAAAATACCACAGGGTATTCGATTCCTTGTAATATAATGCAATATAGTGGTATTGGAAACAGCAGACTGGTGTGAATGCAAAGGCAAGAATTCTCCACCTGGAAAGGTTGAAGTGAGAATGACCACAACAGAAAATTGGAATTGCTGTCCTACTGATAAGAAACCAGATTTTAGAACACTCAAGGTGTTGATAAACTGGACCAAATTCTCTGAAATAGGGATAGGAAGTGATAAAATATAACCGAGGGATATATTGCACGATTGGAAGTTTGTCAGAAAAAATAGGCTTTTGATAAAATACAATACTTAAACACATGGATAACTAATTACGGCTTTTATTACATAATGACCGCCGATGCATAATCCCACTCAGAAGTGCACAGTGAGCAGTAGAGCATGACGTGTGTCACCCGTGGGAGTATAGAGAAGCATCTGGAAAGAAGATGGCAGTTTTAAATCTTAGAACAATGAATAAATTGGTTTGCCTCGGCGACTGAGGACGAGTAATGAAGAGGACTGTCTTGTTTTGTGCTCATAAAGTCAGTTTAAAAAAGGAACACACGACGTGCTGATAGCACCTACAGCATAGCACAGCATAACATCAGACAATCACGTTTGTGTGCACTTCAGGGACCACTTTGAAAACATAAACTCTGAGAATATTACAAGGGCCACATATAAATGTGGACATTACACACACACATACTTTATTTACACATATGGTTGCAAAATTTTCTGTCACTGTTCTGAGGCCCTTTTTGCGTTTTTGTTTTTGAGGAGAATGAGAAGTGCTGTCGACTACAAGAGGAGTGTTGATGGCTTCAATCTGGAAATTTTAATTTTCATCTCATGAGGATTTGTTGTTGTGGTGAAGAGATGCATTGCATATGAACAGTATATGGAATGTATATATCCGCCTTTTGTCTTTCCATTCCAACAGTGGTTTGCAGAAAGATATGGAATATTTTGGAGATGGATCGAATTGCGATTAATTACGATCAATTATTTTTAACCTGTGATTAACTCGATTCACATTTTTAATCGTTTGACGGACCTAGTCGAAATATACACACATTTTAAAAAATAATTTAAATGTGTTAGTGACATAACAAAGAACAAAAAAGGAAAAATATCTTAAATAAATAAATGAATCAATTAGAAAAGGATTTTTGTGAAATGTTGCAAGGTTTAGTGTTGAGCATGGGACTAGACTTGTCATTTATAGCAAGCCCTTATCTAGATGATAGATTGTAAAGGTCATTTTGCGACCTCGGGATTTAGTATGGACCAGGCACAGAGTGCCCTTAGGGAACACGTTTGCAGAGAAAATACCTAAGAAGTTACAGGACAGGAACATGTGTTAGCGATTGAAGATAATGCATTTAGACAAAGTCTCATTAGGAGACATGCAACAAAGTCTCAAAGTTGGACAAGAACTTTGGGTAGAAGAAAAAAGCGAGCAGCATCAGAAGACATCTAGGCGTGATCAACCAATGTACTTATTCTATTGAATAATATACGAATAACTAAAATAAAGTCAAATAAATTATAAAAAAGGGGCTGATATGTTGAATCATGGTGTGCCACATGCTTCAAAGGGGGGAGCATTGGTACTATACGTCAATATTAGACAACTTATGTCTTATTCAAAGAGGATCGATGATTATTTCTAACCGATGTTTCCTGTGACCTGCACGCTACAGTAAACTTCCAAGCAGCACATTTTTACATTTTTCTTTATGTTACTTAATCTTTATTGCATAATCTTTAGTCCGACTAGCTAGATCCCAGCTCACGGTCATTATTGAAAGATCCCAAGTCAAGATGGGGTTAATACTTCAATATTGTCTTTGAAAGATCTTGAGTGTTTACAGAAGCAGCTGCCTGGACTGGCTGCTGGCGGTGAAACATGGGTCCACGGATGGCATGAGCCTGGGGTGTGATAACGTGTGTTTGCGATCAGCTGTGACAGCTTTTTGATTGATTGATTGATTGATTGTTTATTTTGTCATCAGTCATCATTACAATCCATAATATATAGACAACATAACAGTTACAATCATACGTCCCATGACAGAATGGCACGGGCAGAAGCTAATGCTTATTTAAGCCTGGCCTTTTCTCCCCCAGAAGGCAATGAAAAACTACATTTACCTATTTACATTTTATGCAAACACAAAGACAAAACACAAAAAATAGTAATAAATAAATCATCATCTAAATCATTCCCTGCGACCTTCCAAGATAGCTTTGCGAACATTTTTTTAAAAAATAAAATTGATTCACAGGTTTTCCAATGTATATTTGTATTATTCCAATATTCCACCCCGACAATAGAAACACATCTTCTTTTAATTCCCTTAACTGCTTTTTGATCGCTGAACTTACAAACACCTCTTAAGCAGTATTGAGACTCCTGGATTTCAAAGAGCTTTTGTATACAATGAGGAAGAGATTGAGTTTTTGCTTTAAAGACTGTTTGCATGATTTTATGATAATATATGTCTTTTGACTTCATAATGTTTGATTTGAAAAAGAGTGGGTCTGTATGTGCATAATAGTAAGTCTTATTAATATTTCGTATTGCTCTTTTTTGCAGAACTGCAATTGCATATATTGTAGTTTTGTGTGTAGATCCCCACAATTCTATGCCATGAGTCAAATAGAGAAATATCAAAGAATAATAAATTGTGTAAGGCTTTATAATTTAGAAGATGTCTTGACTTATATAATATTGCTATTGTTTTAGAAAATGTTCCTTTTATATAATTAATATGTTGTTTCCATGTTAATTTATCATCTATCTATCATAACTCCAAGGAATTTTGTTTCGAAAACTCGTTCAATATTAACATTACAAATTTTTAACGAAATATTCCCTTTTATTTTTTTCTGATTTCCAAAAACCATAAATTTGGTTTTCTTAATATTCAGAGATAATTTATTTACATCAAACCATGACTTAATATTAGCAAACTCTCTTCCAACTTTGCACAAAAGCTCTTTTCGCTCTTTTTCCCCGAGCATAGTATCAAAAGCAAAAATTACATATTTGAAAAAATCTGTCACTCTACTAATTTCATTTATATATAATATAAATAGTTTTGGACAAATAACTGACCCTTGCGTACCCTATTTGTAACTCTTCTAAACTCTGACCTGTTATTATTCATTTTTACACATTGGTGTCTATTTTCTAAATAGCTTGCCAGCCACAAATAGGCAACACCCCTTATCCCATGCTTCTCCAATTTCAATAGTAGTTTTCTATGATCTATTGTGTCAAATGCTTTATGTAGATTGAGATACAAACTAATAGAATATTCGTTATCTTCGTTAGCTTTTGCAATGTCCTCTACCATTTGCATAACTGCAAATGTAGTGGTCCTATTTTCCCTAAACCCACACTGGTTCTCACTCAAAATGTTATTTTAATTAATAAACACATTTAATTGTTTCACAAATAACTTTTCCAATATTTTGGAAAATTGTGGAAATGGGGATTCTGGTCTATAATTTCCTATACAATGTTTGTCACCAGTTTTAAAGATTGGATTTACTATTGCCAATTTCATTTTATCAGGAAATACTCCTTTTTGAAATGACAAATTACATATGTAAGTCAGAGGTCTGACAATGCTTCCAATGAGCTTCTTAACAATTTCCATGTCAACATTATTTATATCATTTTATCTTTTATTTCCCATTTTCCTTACAATTTTTAATATATCTGTCTCATCTACACCACTAAGAAACATGGACGTTAAATGAGCTTTTATCAAGTTATTATACTTCCCATTTTATCATCGGAACCTATAATTCTCTGAGCCAGTGTATTGCCAACATCAACAAAATAATTATTAAATTCATTGGTATACCAAATTTACACTCTTCCAGGGATTTACTGTAACAGTTCATTTTTGCACCTTTATGATATTCATCAATTTGTTCTTGTACAGCTTGTACTTTTCTTCACTATCATCAGTTCTCACTTGTACAAATTTCTTACAAAGTTGTTTTTTCGTTTTACATGCTCTTTGTAGACCTT
Source organism: Filicampus tigris (assembly GCF_054856515.1). Lineage (NCBI taxonomy): Eukaryota > Metazoa > Chordata > Actinopteri > Syngnathiformes > Syngnathidae > Filicampus > Filicampus tigris. The sequence continues at coordinate 1,478,363 of NC_141236.1, read as the reverse complement.
TTGTCATCCATGTTTTTTTTGTGGGTACCCTCTTCACCCCGAGCCTTCTAATTGGGCAGTGCTTGTTATACAAATATAAAAATATAGACAAAACAAAATCATAAGCTTGATTTGGATCATCCACATACACTTTTACCCAATCATAGTTTAGTAACACATCTATTCGCTCAGCAGTTCTTAATCTCACTAGCTTGCACTACTCATTACTACATTTTTATCCGTGAGGCATTTTTCATGTATTTTTTGTATGACGACAAAAACAGGAAGATGATCACTTACATCACTAATCAGTAAACCACTTATTTCCTGATATTTAGCATTTGTAAAAATATTGTCAATAAGTGTGGCGCTTCCTCTAGTTATTCTACTAGGTTTATTTATGAGTGGCCGGAGACCCAAACTAAACATATTTTTGAGAAAGTCAGCCGTCGGAGTATGCTCATTCCATTTTATCAAATCAATATTGAAGTTGCCACCAACAAATAATAACTTCTTATTGCTTACCTTTCTCAAAATATTAGAAACAATATTAACAAATGCATCAATACAAGAACCAGGTGTCCTATATATAAAAGTCAGAAAAATACTCTTATATTTACAAGAACAAATTTCAGTTGTCAAACTCTCCATAATATCATCAATAACTGTTATGTCAATAACTTTGCAGTGAAAATCGTTCTTAACATAAAATGCCACACCACCGCCTCTTTTATTGTTCCTATTTGCCATGGTGAGATTATATCCTTTTAAATCAAAATTCCAGCCCGTGTCATTTGATAACCAGGTCTCACTAATGTAAACAACATGAAACTTATGTTTCAATGATTGTAAGAAGTCCTTAATTTGATGAAAGCTTGTATAGAGGCTCCTGGTATTGAAATGTAGAAGTGAAAACCCATTTATTTTCAATTCATCAAACTTATTTGTAGTATAATAGTGAGATTTACATATGTAATTGTTATAAAGATATGTGTCTGGGTCAACATTAGTCTCAAAATCATATAATTTATATTCAGTTGACTTAAAAAAGTGTGCATTTTTCCCATGATCAAACTCAAAAGTTTCATTATCTGAAATATCACTACTTTCCTCTTCCAAGGTCAAATTTTGTTCATTATTGTTCATATATTTGGAAGAAAAAAGAAAAAACGTTTTTCAAATCTGTAAATCAAATTACTCAAATAGTTCTGACAGTGAGTCAATACACACTGCATATAACCAACTCTCTACAATGTGGCCTGTGCATCTTGCTTCAGCTCCATCAGTTCACAGTCCAGAATTCCCTGCCATGTCCCCAAGCCCGTGTCGTGTTTAGTGTCACCAATGTCACCTATAATAGGTACAGCTTTTTCCAAATGAAAAGGCGTTTGTATGTATTTGTCCTGTTTCTCGTAGGCTATGAAGTTGATTCTTATTCATATTTCTCCACCTCCGGCATACTCCTAATTACCAAAGCTTTGGCCTCTTCTGGTGCCCCGTTCAATTTAATAAATATTTTACAATTGGTGACCCAAGTGTCAGATATCTAGCTTTTCTTGCTATTGCAGTGTTTCCTTGAGTTAAATGATCGTTCACAAATACGTTAGTTCCTTTCAGCTTCCGTCTTTGTTTCATCAGTGCGTTCTTATGCTTCCTGTTCACAAACCTCAGTATTATTGCTGGTGTGTCGTTGTTATTCTTCCTGGGGGGGGAGTGGCTTGCTTCCATGTTTTCCACGTCCAACTCCACCCCTGTTGCTCCACGGAATTCACCTCCAGCTCTGCAGTTTCGGACCCGGTGTCCACAGTCACAGCATGCGCATACGACCTAGGCTTGATGCGTATTCCGGTAACGAGCACTTCGTTTATCCAGGAGTATTGCTCCAAGTCTTCAACTCTTCTGTGATGCGTTTATCTTTTGATTCATTCTAGAGGTGCAGCCATTTCACTTCCTGCAACAGCTCCAACATTTGCTTCTGTTGCTCCCTGACAGCAGACACTTCCTCCCATATAAAGTCAATTGATTTTTTTTATCTCCACTTGTTTCTTCGGCCCCATTGTTATTCCCGCAATCGTCACTTTTACGACTGAATTTTCCTCAGCGTTCTCAAATGTACTCCACCCCCGTGTCTGAACACCACGCGTCTGTGTCAACGCTTCCTGCTCCAAGGCGTCCTTCAAATCTCCAACCTGACCAATGGCCCACTTTCACTTTCCTTCCTACTTGCTGATGGTGCCGAAGATCCCAGACCGTGAACCTTCCATGGATCCTGGTCTACATCTATAAAATTGCATAGGTATTTGGACAGATATGATGGGGTCACACCCCAAGGGTTATTTATAGGATTGCTTTGTTTGACACACTGTCAGTTGAAGTTAAAACTGAACTTATGAAAGACTCTGCACTCATGGCAGGGGGCGAGAGTTACTTTAATTGTCAGGTGTCTCACCAATTGAAACATTTTGTTGATAGACACTACAGAGTGTCGGACAACATAAAGGACATGCCGGAACAAGTTTTGAAGTTACAATTGGCTCAGGCCTGACAAGCGGTCACTGACAACATAAAAGAAGGAAAAAAAAGAAAAAAAAAGAAATTGGAAGCAGAAAAGCAGATGTGGATGGCGCAGGGCTCGACGAGAGGATGAGGCAGGAGTCGTGAAAGGGGGGTACACTAATGGAGGCAGGGGAAGCGCTTGCCAACCTCCACGAGTCAAGCATGCTTCATTATGGACACTGGTGCTGTCAATGTATTGCTCCCCCAAAGATGCAACAGCACCTCCAGTGGAAATTGGAGGGGCCCAACTCAACGAGGAGGCTATGGAGCTCCATGCGGCAGAGGTGATAAAGCCCATGGAGGGGAGACGACCACCTTAAGGGGCTTTACAGGGGTGCCCATGAGTCTGCCGATTCCGATACCATTAAAGACAGAAATTGATGAACATTCACATGAGAAAAAAAAGGGGGGAGCTCCAGTGAAGCTGATGGGCGTAGATCATCTTATCAAACCCGGGGCTAACGTCATTTGCAGCCCAGAGAGACTGACAATACAGTTCCCAGAGGCGACTGTGATAAACTGTGGACGGAAATTGTCCGTCAGATGTATCGGCGTAACATGAACTATATTTATTGGGCTGACTTCAAACAGAAACAAAAGGCGGGAGGCCCCATCCACCTCACACTGTGTTATGTCAGAAATGATAATCTGGTTTACAGAGAAGCATCTGAGACAGTATAGTGATACCACATGTCACAGACTCGTCCTGCATAAGTTTTTAGTGTAGAGTCAATACAAAAGCAAATAAATAAGATAAATTAGTAAAGTACGGTGTTACCTTTTTGGCAGATCACATTGATAACATTACTTACACCCTCCAGTGGTTTGCTAACGAAACCATTAGGGAACGAAACCATTAGGGGTCGAATACTTGTCAATTACATAAAAGTGTCATAGATTGACCTTGCTTAAACATGATATGGCGCTTGACTATATATTGGTTGAGCAAGGGGGGTCGTGTGTAACCTTGTTTTTGACACGAGATGCCTGTTACACTTTGATCCCTGATCATTCTGATAATATCACTAGCGCCGTGGGTGCGTTGCGCGTTATCAGGGATTCCTTTGGTCCCTCGGAGGGGTCAGGGTGGTCAGCTGCAAATTGGTTGCAAGATAAATTGGGTCCTGTAGGAGCTATTATAGTCCAGCTCTTAGTGGCACTCATCTTGTCGTGATGTGTATTGTGTTACCTTTATATAGTGCTATTAACGTTCGCGAAAGCTATTTCTAAGACAAAATTCAGTTGCTTATGACAACCATTGAGGATGACGTGATGAATCTAGGGGTTTCTACTTTCATTGACAAGTATCCCAGTTGAATAGCTTAATGTGTTCTTTTCTTTTTGGGATTCAGATTTATTGTCATGTTTGTTATTTTGGTTTATTTGGTGTTATTTGTCATGCAGTGTTTCCCATCTGAGTCAGTCATGTCCAGTCTATGGTTAGATGTGAGGTTCGAGGGGGTTTTTACAATTCCCTGATTGAGGTATTGCTTTTGTTGTGTTATTATGAACTATTTATTTATTGACTGCTTGATGGTCATTTTGTCTTATTTTGATCTCATACCTTACTCTGAACATGACTGTCTTTGCCTAGTGTGATGTTGCTTACATGAAACGTGTGTTATTCTGTGTGTGCTGTCATTACATTCTACTGGAAGATGTTTTATTTTTTGCAGAACACATGGAAGCTGCTCGGGGTCCCGCATAGGATTCGATGGAGATGTTGGACTAATGAGAGGACTATGAAATATGGACAGCGGGCCCTGGACAGTTTCACCCTGTTCGAATATGCGCTGCTTTGTCAGTGTTTTGGACTCTGCATCGCACACACACACTGGAGACAACACTGGGGGGAAACTTGTTTACTGTGTTTTGTTTTGATTAGCATATAGCGTGAATGTTTACTTTCATTTATAAGGATGTGATTTTATGTGTTAACCGTTTAGGCATTTTAGGTAGTTAGTTTTTATGCTCACCTTTAGTTCTTGTTTTGAATTTTTTGATTTATATAATGTTTTGACTTTATGACAGTGGCCCTTTGTTCTGACTGGCTTATGAACTAAAGGGTCACTGATGTGTTTAGGAAGAATCTCCATCCTTTTTTTCTCTTTTGATACGAAGAGTTTTTTCTCGAGGGAGGTTCGGCGGATCCTTGATTCTCACATGTGGACCACACTAAATTGTTGATGTTATCCCCGGCTCAATTTGGGGGATTGCTTTTGGATGGGAAACTCTGCCATGACCAGTACGCTGGTGTTGGGATTTGAATTGATTGATTGCCTGGTGGTCGCAAAGGGGGGGTTTCTGGGAGACGTCAGGAAGCGATTTGGCCTCATTATATTAGGATTTTCTTCTTAAAATAACCTTAAGTAGCATGCCTTGAGCGTTATTTAGGATTCAGTTAGTTAGTTTTTCTAAATTATAGCTTAATAGTTTGATCTAAAAGATTGGAATGAGATTTCTGAATACATGCTGATGTCATGGTTGCTTTTTTGCTTTGTTGTCGAGGCAATAGTTGATTGCCTTGAAGGGGGGAATGAGGTATATTTTAAAATAGACTAGTGCAGTTAGACTTCATTTACGCCTGTTTTGAGTGAGAAGTGGCCGCTCATGTGGGCCAAGTGGTCAGCAGGTCACTGGCTCGCTAGGGTTGTGACAGGATGCCCTCAGGCAGTGGACATCTGGACAAACATTCAATCAATCAATCAATCACATTTTATTTATATAGCACTTTTCATACATAAAAATGCAACTCAAAGTGCTTTAAAACATTCAAAGCAAAACATAGAATTATCTTCAATCAAAAGAAAAGATAAATTATTTAAAAGTTGTTGAAAGCCAAACTAAAAAGGTGTGTCTTGAGCTTCCTCTTAAAAATATCAACAGTCTCTGCAGACCTGACATCCTCTGGCAGGCTATTCCAAAGGTGAGGACCAAAATGGCTGAATGCAGCCTCGCCATGCATTTTGGTCCTCACCCTTGGAATAAATAAAAGGCCGGCGCCGGAGGACCTCAGGATCCGCGAGGGCTGGTATGATAAAAGCAAATCAGATAAATAAGATGGCCCAAGACCATTAACACATTTATAAACTAATAAAAGTACTTTAAAATCGATCCTGAAACACACAGGGAGCCAATGCAGCAATTTCAAAACTGGCGTAATGTGCTCCCGCCCTCTGGTTCTCGTCAGCACCCGAGCGGCTGAATTCTGCAGTAGTTGCAGTGGTGAAATGCTCTTTTTCGGGAGGCCAGAGAGCAGGGCATTACAGTAATCTAAACGACAGGAAATAAAGGCATGCATCAGCACTTCCGTGTTAGCCTGAGAGAGAAACGGGCGGACTCTGGCGATATTCTTAAGGTGATAAAAACCAATCTTGGTTACATTTTTAATATGAGGAATAAAACTGAGCTCAGAGTCAAAAATGACGCCAAGGTTCTTCACACAGTGTGAGGGATTAAAAATGTGTAGTTTTGGTAAAAGCTTCTCTCTCTGACCTTCGGGACCGATAACTAAAACCTCAGTCTTGTCCTCATTGAGCTGTAGGAAATTATCTGCCATCCATGACTTGATATCTAAAATGCAATTTAAAAGGGTATCAATGGGTCCTGTGTCATCAGGAGACACGGCAATATACAGCTGCGTGTCATCAGCATAGCTGTGAAAGCTGATGCCGTGTCCCCTGATGACATCCCCGAGGGGAAGCATATAAAGATTAAAAAGTAAGGGGCCTAAAATCGAACCTTGAGGAACCCCACATTTAATTTCATGAGTTTTAGAGGAACAAGTATCCATACTTACAAAGAAATATCGGTCTGTGAGATAGGAATAAAACCAGTCAAAAACAGTACCAGAGATGCCCACTAGATTTTTAAGTCTATTTAATAAAATTTGGTGATCTACTGTATCAAAAGCAGCGCTTAGATCCAGTAGCACCAAGACTGTGAGTTTTCTCACGTCTGCAGTGCACCTAATATCATTTAAGATCCTTAAAAGAGCAGTCTCCGTACTGTGGTTCATTCTAAAACCAGATTGATATTTCTCCAAAATATTATTTGTATTTAAAAAATGATTCAACTGGATGAAAACCAGTTTTTCTAAAATCTTACTTAAAAACGGTAAGTTGGATACGGGTCTGTAGTTATTAAAAACGCTCGGGTCAGAACCGCTCTTCTTCAGAAGGGGCTTCACCACCGCCGTTTTAAAGGCAGCGGGGAAGACGCCTGTCTGAAGAGAGCAATTGACTATATTTAAAATTTGTTCTTCAAAAAATCCATAAAATGTCTTAAAAAGAAATGTGGGAATTGGATCCAAAAGGCAGGTTGTTGGGTTTACCTGGGAGAAAACTCGAACAAGTGTCCTTGCATCAACCAGGGCAAAACTTTCCAGTGTTTCCTCATGTAAATATGAGTGTCCGGGTTTATTAAAACTTGTGTTTTGACGGGCTAAAAGACTGGATCTTATGTCATCGATTTTACTTCTGAAGTGGTCTGCAAAGTCCTCACAGAGAGCATCTGTTGGTCTCTGTGGGGACTTATTAAAATCAGAACTAGTTAAAAGTTCAAAGGTGGAGAAGAGAACCCTGGGGTTGTTTTTATTGACTGTAATGAGGTTTGAGAAATAGGAAGATCTTGCCAGTTTTACTGTTTTATTGTAAGATTTCAGTTGTTCGCATAAAATTTCATAGTGTACTGTAAGTTTACTTTTTCTCCACCTCCTCTCTGCACTCCTGCATTTTCTCTTTGATATTTTGATAGCATTGTTTCTCCACGGGGGTACAGTCTTTGTTTTTGTTGTTTTAATTAAAAGTGGAGCTACTGAATCTAATGATGATTTAAGATGTAGGTTAAAATTGTCAACAATAAGATCACAGGGTGCAGGTAAAATGTCAGCAGGAGTGTTTTTTAAGATCTCGATAAAATTTGCAGCCACCTCAGAAGATAGGTAGCGTTTCTTCACTGTTCTGACCGGGACTGCTAGATGGTTAAAACTGGCGATGTTAAAATAGACACAGTAGTGGTCTGACACTGCCAAGTCAACAACAGAGGACACACCAGCAGACAAGCCATAGGTTATAACCAAATCCAGGGTGTGTCCTCTGTTGTGAGTTGGCTGCAAGACGTGCTGTTTAAAGTCCAAGCAGTTTAAAAGGTTTGAAAAATCTCTGGATAGTGGGTCCGAGATGTTGTCCATGTGTATATTAAAATCGCCAGTTATTAATATAACTATTATTCCTGGGACTTGCCTGTATAAACTGACCATTCTCAAGGTAATCAATCTTAGGGGGGCGCAATTTGAAGTAGACTTTGGGGCGCCTCTAGCCATGTGGTACATTTTTTCTTGAGGAGTTTCAGGCGGGAAAACAGACAAAGGACTTTGCCATTTAGTGTAACCAATGCATATGTAATTACCAAGTTTGAATATTCATCCTGCTCCCTATAACAAGGGGACGCGAGGAGGGACTGCACGTGTGCGCACGGCAACTCAGAGAGCAACTTCTTTTGGCATCAGCTGTATTGGTCTTAATAAAATCTTATTTTCCAATCAACTGATTGTTGGAGAAGTTTTTTCATCATCAACCCAGCCTGGTCTTGCGTCCGCTCCGGACTGACGCATCGACGGACCTGCTCATCGAAAGAAAATACACGACAGATTTGGTGTCACAAACAGGATTCGTGCTCCGCTCGAGAACCACGGCCCGTTGGGACATAGGCGTGCGACATCCAGCCACTGTCAGTCACCACACTACGGAACCAGCCAAGGGACACCACAAGAATATTTAAGATAGAGTTATAATGCAATTCTATAGCGTTTTACTTCATAACCTTTGCGTTATAATGCAATAAAAACGGAAACATTTTTGCATCATCATTTATGTCAGTGCAGTACACGCAAAGCTACAATCCTAAAGTGGAAGTCTTTCGTTCTCCTCCTAAAATAACATCACGTTATTTTGCAATTTGTTTTATGCAAAATAACAAGAAAAATTGAAAAGTTATTACATTATTTATTGCAAAATAATGCAATGTTATTTTAGGAGTAGAACGAAAGACTTCCACTTCTGTGTCGTAGCTTTAAGTGTACTACGCTGACATGAATGACTGATTAGAGAGATTTTTATATTCAGAGGTGTCCCATAGTTCCAATCAAGGACATAGTGTGCATACAAAGGGATAAGGTATGTACTAGTTAACAAAACAAAATTGCTCTCTACCTTTTTCTTGTTAGTGGCGTAATCCATGGTATTACATGTATTGAACCACTAGAGGGCAGACTATGCCCATGAGTACATTGTTACTGCGGGGAGCGCACATGAAAAAAAAGGACTCCAGTGTTGTGCAGCCAGTTAATAAAGGTGGTTCCATGGTATCGCAGAAGAGAACACTGGTCTTGCTTTTTAAAAGAACCCAATACAACATGTCAGTGGGTACTTGACCCAGTTAAGGGACAATTACACGGATGAAAATCCACTTCCATCCTTATCTATTCCTTCCTTTTTTTTAAAAAACGTATTGTCCTCTGTCCATCTATGCACAGAATGGACGGAATGCCCATCTGTTGTCAAAGTCTGTCAAGTTTTCTACCCTGCCAAAATGGCCCTGGTTGCATTTGGCGCAGGTCACTGTGGGATGCGTGACGCCAACATCCAGACCTCTATTGCGTTATTGTTCACACAATAAGTTTTCAGTTTTTATTGCGTTATTTTGCAATAAAATAATTATTGCAAAAAAATGCAATGTTATTTTAGGAGGTGAACGAAAGACTTCCACTTCAGGGTCGTAGCTTTAAATGGGTGTCCTGTGGCGTAATCTTAGGAATTGGAAAATGTCTTGAACCACTAGAGGGCAGACTATGCATAAATATGCATGCTGATCTGTTTGTCAATGTTGAAATGCTATCTTGGTTGACAGTTCACGGGCATTGGCAGAAACATTTCACTCCACTCACAAGATACTTACACTTCCTTTGCCAAGCCTGCTTCTTTTTTGTCTCGGTCCCGGCCGAAGCTGGCCATGTTGTATATCCGTCTTGGTCCCACTGACGGCAATGATATTGTCCCACATTGTTTTTATTTTACAATGCTGTGTGTGTGTGTCTTTAAAGAAAAAAATTGCTGTCTGTGTGCTTGTTCTGCACATGCATGTGACCTACTAAGTACGTTCTCGACGCTAATTGGCTGTCGCCAACGTACAGTGCCAAATGTTCGCTTCAGTTTATCACGGCAAAATGGGTGAAGGAGCAAAATTTTTGCTTTAAACGCACTGCCCCTGCATGCAAACCTTGCCTGATCACGGGGGCTGCATTATATATACTGGATATGGGAACGAGCCATCAGAAATCCTGTGCACACATTCGTTCTGACCGTAGCATAACATATTATCCCACTGCTTGAGTAGTACATCCCACCACCAGACAAATCAGACGCTGGGCCCATCGATTGCCCATTCTGCCTGGGATTGCATTCGGTCCCTGCAGCATGTGATTTCAGCCATTTAACACTAGCATGCCCAGAGGTCACACAAAATTCACCTCTTGATAAATATATTTGTTGTAAAATGTATTACTTTTCATTGATTCTCCCAATTGCCGTAACAATGTCCTCTTGGGATTCCAGGACAGTGCGGGTGAGGACACAACCGGTTGGACGGGCATTGGCAGAAAGTCTGTTGTGGTGGATTTGAGGATCAGCTAGCACCGGGGAGGCTAAATGAATCCCCTGCGTCTGTGACATGAGCCTGGGACTGCGTGTCATTGTCTTCTAATTAAAACATTAATCAATGCCTTTCATTTCCTATTTCATAACCTGGTTTTAAAAAGTGTGAACCTTTTGTCCTGCTTGGCTGTGAGCAAACTTAAGTCCTGTAAAGAGGGGAAAAAAGGTAGACAAATACATATTTACCTTGGAGTTGATTTGCGTCACCACATGTGATTCTTGTGTGAGCAGTGTCACGCCTAATCGCGGCGATCGTCTGCTCAAATGGGGTGAACTGTGAAGGCCACACTTAGGCGGAGGGACAGCAGTCATCCACTCTAAGTCCACCTTGACGTCTAACCACTTCATTTTTTTTTAGCTCTGCGAGTATGCGCTGCTCCGACTCCACAGCATTCGATGTCTCACACACACTCTCCCACTCCAGAAGAAGTGAGTGAAAAATACGTTGTTTTTGGCCTAGACTATGTTTGCCATCGTCTCCAGCTCACGTGTATATTAATCTATACAGAGAGTACACACAGATTGGCATTCCTGGACGGACGCCCATTTTGGAGACACAGGACGGAAGACTAGAATTTTTTTTTTTAAAAGAACGGATTAAGCAAGGATGAAAGTGGCTTTTTGTCTGTACCTGTAATCATCACTAACCGGGTCAAGTACTGACGAAATGTGTTGTGTTCTTTTAAAAAGAAAGACCACTATTCTCTTCTGTGATACAACACTCACAGGCATTTTCTGCCCTCTAGTGACTGAACAAATGTAATACCATGGATTACGTCACACGATGCACATTTCACTGACGAGGAAACAGATGGATAGCAATTTTTTTTGTTAACCAACTGTTAACATAATAGTACATACCTTATCCCTTTGCATGCAAAGTATGTCCTTGTCTGGGACATCTCTCGAGCGTAAAAATCTCTCCAAACCGTCATTTATGCTCATGCCAGCCTCGCCGTACACTTAAAGCTGCAACCCAGAAGTGGAAATCTTTCGTTCACCAGCTAAAATAACATTGCGTTGTTTTGCAATAGGCGGCACGGTGGTCGACTGGTTAGCACGTCCGCCTCACAGTTCAGAGGTCGTGGGTTCGATCCCGGCTCCGGCCTCCCTGTGTGGAGTTTGCATGTTCTCCCCGTGCCTACGTGGGTTTTCTCCGGGCACTCCGGTTTCCTCCCACATTCCAAAAACATGCATGGTAAGTTGATTGGATACTCTAAATTGCCCCTAGGTGTGATTGTGAGTGCGGATGTTTGTCTCTGTGTGCCCTGCGATTGGCTGGCAACCAGTTCAGGGTGTCCCCCGCCTACTGCCCAAAGACAGCTGGGATAGGCTCCAGCACGCCCCGCGACCCTTGTGAGGAGAAGCGGTACAGATAATGGATGGATGGATGGATGTTTTGCAATAATTATTCCATTGTGAAATAACAAAATAAAAACAGAACATTTATTGTATTATAACGCAAAGGTTTTGCAATAAAACACAATAGAATTGCATTATTTTAAATATTCTCGTGATGTACTCTGGCTATCATGGGTGACACTTAAACAGCTGTAAACAATCCAATCCACTCACGATACTCCCAGCCACTAAGTGGATATGAATAGAAAATTAGCCAGCTAATGAGCTTTTAATAATGTTTATGAATTATGAAACCTCTGCCATTAGCATCCCTCCCACGGCATCATACATGGACACTTTTTTGGGGGGGTGGCGGAGGATGGAGTGATGGAATGTACGGACGGAAGCGCCTTAAAAGGACTAGGACAGATGGGATTGGAGGATGATTTTTTTTTTTTTTATGAATAGGGATAGAGGGACAATGACGAAAGAGTGCCGAGATCACAGACAGAGGATGTGCCCATCTCTGTGTATATATATGGGTGTGTGTATATATATATATATATATATATATATATATATATATATATATATATATATATATATATATATATATATATGTATTAGCGTTGATGACGATGGTGTATTGGTATGCTTGCCCGACTTGTGTGCAGGCAGGGTGGGATCAGTTCCCCCTCAGTGACTTTGTCTGTGTGTGCCCTGCATGGCTGGCGACCAGTACGGGATGGAGTCCACCGTTCGCCTGAAGTCAGCTGGGATAGGCTCTAGCACTTCCCCGCGACCCTGTACAGGATAAGATGTGTTGAAGATGACACACATGACATTCATGTTGTCAAAACACATTGGATACACATTGTATCCAAACTCAATACTAATATGTCATGGTATCAATACCATGCGTGTGCCCTCAGCGTCCACCGCGCGCAGACAACCTCCGGCAGTCAGGAGAGCCCTCACTGCGACCCCGCTTGCAGTTCCGCGTTTTACTGTTGCTAAGTATGGCCAGTGTGGTGGCTGCAGGAGTTATGTTATAATATTATATTATAATATATTACATATTAATATATGTTAATAAAAATCTATATATTTTTTTGCCTTTTGCCAAGTATTTTACTGGGCATCAATATAGAATTTGAAATGTTAGTACACGTATCGATCGGGATATATATATATATATATATATATATATATATATATATATATATATATATATATATATATATATATATATATATATATATATATATATAAATATATACATATATATATAACTAATATCATATATATATATGTATTTATATATATATTATCTATATATATGTATTTTATATATATATATATAATACATATATATATATATATATATATATATATATACATATATATATATATATATACACACACATATATATATTTAGGTGACTGCTGGTTATTTATTTATTGCAATCTTGTCTTTCAGTTGCTGCTCGACAGTTTGACTGCGCTCTGACAAAGAAAGATGTTGGTACGGCTGTGAAGCATTGGCTTCGTTTCGCTCATGAGCGTAAAGGGGGCATCCCAAGGCATGCTACTGCCTCGGACGCAAGTCAAGATTGGTTTACTGTGGTATTGTTCTTTATTGGATGGATTGTTATGTTGTGTTCAAAGAATACATTTTTTACAGCAATATGGACTGTTGTTCTTACAGTCAAACACTTTAGATTTAGTCGATTTAAATCTTATGGTACGTGGTTGACGAACAAATATTTCAGATTACTAAAATATGACTAAAACTAAATGATCTTATTTGAAACACTGACTATAATTTAATAAATGTATGGCCAAAATCAACAAACAGAATAGAGAAGCTGGGGTTTACTAAAAGTATTTTGATCTATTCTAATACATGTTTTAATATTAAACATGTTTTCTGTCATAGGTTTTTCATACATTTGGGTAAGTAATGAAAAAGCTATCATTTTCTAGCGGACTAACCCAATATTTTTGTTACAGTATTTTTTTAAGCTTTAATGTAAAATTGTATTCCAATTTAGATGATGGCTAAATTAATGTTGTTTCCTTAACATTGATTCAACAAAAAATCAACAAAACGTGCATGTAGGTTCTGGTTTAAATGATGGTTGAATCAACATTGATGTTGTGTGATATATTTTATCAACCTTGCACTTTCTGTATAATTTCTACTTTAGGTTTCAACGTAGATTCAACACTGAACTGAACCGAACTGTATTTCAACATTGTTTTGCTCCACACACATAGACTTAGAGACTTAGACTTCACTTTATTGATCCCTTAGGATGACTCCCTCAGGGAAATTAAAACTCCAGCAGCACACATGATAAACAGCACAGCAGCACACAGGTGGGTAGATATACTTTGCAAATATATAAATTAAATTACAGATAACGAGGTGTATGGCTATATGTGGAATAAGGTTATATTATTATTATTGCACACACTAAAGTTGTTTCACCATATGTATGTTTTGTTTTCATTCCATCTGTGCATACAGAAAAACGATGTAAAACCAATAAAGTAGCCTATAGTTATTAACTGCCAGCAACAGTTGAAGTTGCAAGCGGCAGCGAGCCTACCTTTCGCCCCTTTTGGCATCAATCACTGTTTTCGAGTCTACCCCGCTCAGGAGTCATCAGTCATTTATACAATCATTTCTACAAGGCCCATCTATCCCTTCAGTGTCCAAAGTGAGAGATGCTCCGCTGCCATTTCTCACTACGATACAACAAGTCCAATGTCTTTATTTATTTACACATGGTTCCGCAGAATAGGTTTATATTATAGTAAAGTAATGTTTATGTATCTGCCTTCACTCACACACAAATATATCTGACGCATTAAGTGTGAATGATTGTCTGCGGCAATAGTATTTTGAATTTCTGTTCTCAGCATTTCTTCCTCCCTTCATATCCATCCTTATCCTTGCCCTATTCCTTTACCCACCCTCTCCACCCTTCAGAGAATGGATGTTTCCAGTATGTGGCATCTGGTGCTATTACGCATCCCTTCGGCACGCCGCTGCGATGCTCGACGGTGTCGCTCCGTACAAGCTGTATGCGGCGACGTCAGGATGCAGTGCCGTTAGTGCAGCGGTGCATCACGACGTACGTAAAATCCGCCAAAATGTAAGCGTACGTCCTCGGGTTGGAGCGCCGTCTCCTCCTCAAGCCCGTACACGTTGTTTATCTACTCCCGACTCCCCCGATGCTGATGCAGTGGGTGTGCGCCGTAGGAGAAGGAGAGGAAGAGGAGCCGCATCTAGCAAGCCTCCCAGTCACCACAGCAGACCCCGAGCTCGCCGTGAACGATGTGTTTTTATTCGATGCCCTTCTCCATCCTCTCTCGGTTAAAGACTGCAAGGGCGCCGAGAGATTAAAGAAATATATATTTGACCTATAGAAACGTCTGGACAACGACCACCAAAATGAAATTTCCGAGTGAAAATCCAAGAAAACCAGGGAACAGCCCGTCACCAGGTTAGACTGTCAATTCATTGTTTTGTTAATTTAAATAGAACCTGTTTTTATTTTTTATTTATTTAATTTTTTTCAAATCTAAGTTGATCTCAACTTCCTTCCACCGAATGCCTATTTTCAAAGTGCTGCAGTGTGAAGCTCTGCCTTTATGCAATGTTGATAGCCTCCCTCATGTGCAGCCCTGAGTATTTTTGTACTGTGGCTCCAGTAGGTTTGCAAATGAAAAATTAATAGACACATATAGCAGTGAAGATTCAGTCTGCGTGCTGAAGTTTATGGCCAATAGCTGTGGAATATCAGTTCCATTGTATTAAAACAGAAAGATTTAGGGGATAAACGTGTTTCTATGGCTTCAGTGTGGCGCAGTGGAGGGATTTCCACTGTTGTTCTGTATTTAGCATTACCTCACCCACTATGGGCAGATGCTTTTCAAATCTTGCATGTCTGTCACGTCCCATCACAGCATCGCTTTGATTCATTTAAACTGTTTGGTCTCTTTTTGAACCAGAAGTCTGTTAGGAAAAGGTAAACATTTCAGCTTGGCCACCATTCTCGCTTGAAATAATCGAACAATTATGGTCAGTGTCATTGATATGGGGTCACAATTCACTGTATCATTCGCATGACAGGTAGAAAGAAATATCTAATTATCTCATTTTGGGATCATTGAGATGCACGGCTACAATCAACAGTTCCACAGCATTTGTGACACAGTCAACAGGCAGGTGTGGTCTTGATAGGTGTAATATTCAGCAACATGCTGTTTATACTACTGCATTTTAATGAGTGAAACCAAATGAAGTGAAACATGTGTGGTGCAGTACAAAAGATCACATTGGGAGACTTGAAAAATATTTTTTTTAAAGTGAGATTGTTTGTATAGGTGTGATATTTTGTCCCTTGATTCAGATTTAATCCTCAAGAGCACATATTGAGTCTATATAAAAAAAAAAGATGAAGAAGGCTGCACCAACCCGTGGTGTGACCGTTTTTTTTTTTTAGAGTACGTCACTTGGTATGTGTAATGCGCTACAAACTAAAGGCTGGATAATCCCAGGACAAGTGCACTGATGTAAAATGACACTGACTTCAGCCTCTTTTGTCAGTGATCCTATTCTTTCAGTTAACATTCAAAGCGACCACAGGTAAGTGCTTGGACATTGCACCAACTGGTGTGTTGAGACTGTTTCTAACAAATTGTTTTTTGGTGTAATGCTGCCCCCTATTGAGTTGGAGTACTTGCACTTAATTGCATGTTTTTATTCTAATACAATTTTCTTAAAAGTGAGATCTTACAGAAGGCAAATGTGTTGTGTAATAAGACAGTTAGTGCATGTTTTTGTATTAAGGAAGTTAAAGGGTGAATTTTATTGTTTTTTGGGAGCTCTCAAGGAAAAATAAAGACAGAGACGATTTGTTATAGTAGTCTCGGCACATCTGTCAGGTTTATAGCAGCTAGCGAAACAGTTGGTGTCATCAGCGGTCTGACTGCTTGCCATCATTGGTGTTCCGCTGGCAAACTAGCAAATTTAGAAGAGAAGAAGAATCATTTGTCGGGGTATCGGTTTCTTGCTTGTGAACATCACAATTGTGTATGCGGGGGATGTTGGTCTTGAATTGTGTTCACCATGGTGGCAGATGTTCAGCTTCACCACTTGGCCACGGCTGCCCGACAAATTGAAAAATTAACCTCTCAATTACAGTAAATTCAACTGTAGATATAACCATTCAAGGTGAAGGGGGCGCGTAAATTCAGGGTTAGGGCTGCTCGATTATGAAAAAATATTAATCAGGATTATTTTAGTAATAATTGAAATTACGATTATTCAAACAATAATTTCTATTTTTTGGTACAAAACAAGAAAATGTTTAAGCGTAAAAAAAAATATAATGACAAAAACATTTCTTTGAAACTTTGAAATTATCTGAGTTCCTTTTGGAACAAACTAAATTTATATAATTAGTTATTATAAAATTTAAAAAAGTTGCAAATTTATAAATTCAAGTATGATTTCCTTGTGTAAACAAACATAGTACATTGGATATAAATGTATATTATTAATCATTTTTTTTAAAGATTATGCCAATTTGTAATCGTGGAGTGCAATAATCGTAATTGTAATTTAATTTTGATTAATTGCACAGCCCTAGTCAGGGTTTCATGGACTGGTGAAGCCATATTAAAGTTGTTTGCCACATCATCTTATACATCCATTCATGCACATGAAATGTAGATCTATGCCACTGTGAAGTTTACCTGTTGCATATCACAACATTTAACCTCAGTTTTTTTTTTCTTTTTGTTCCTTCAGTGGCCGTTCAGACTAATATGGTGCCACCCAAAAAGATGCAGCCAGGTATGCTTCAATCCAGCCTTGTGCACGCCAGCGTGGCTACCATGCAGAACCCAATGGGATGCTCTGTACCCCGACTCTCCATCTCCCGGCCAACAAGCATGGTAGCCAGCATGGAGGCAGTAGGTGACGGTGCAGCTCCTTTTACCATGATGAAACTGAAGACGGTGCTAGCAGTTTTCGTGGTGGTGGTGGCCTACTTGGTGGCAGGAGGACTGGTGTTCCAAGCGCTAGAACAGCCATTTGAAAACAACCAGAAGATCACCATCACGGCAGAGAAGGCAGCGTTCCTGCAAAAACACCCCTGTGTGTCCCCAGATGAGCTGGAGGCTCTCATCAAAGTAAGACCAGACACTGATCGATACTCCAGTTTTACCTCAGCACTGGATGGAGTCCCGAGAGGGAATTAAAGCAACTGAAAGCTAAGCTCCCTATCGATCTGACCCCATTCAGCACACCGTGCTGTCATACTGTAATTCGATAAAACCACACTTAACCTTCTATTAAGTGCAAAAAAAAATTGGGGGAGGAAACTACCTGAAGGCAACATTAACACTACTGAGACAAAGATGGGAATACTTGAGTTTTGATTAAAATTACTCAATTTGGCATTGAATTGAAAATTCAAATAAAGTACATAATGTCATGTCATGTCATCTTCCAAACCGCTTATCCTATACAGGGTTGCGGGGAATTGCTGGAGCCTATCCCAGCCGTCAATGGGCGAAGGCAGACTACACCCCGAACGGGTCGCCAGCCAGTCGCAGGGCACACATAGACACTGTCACTGAGCGGGAATCGATCCCACGCTGCCCGCACACAACTCAGGCGTGTGTACCACTACACTATCAGTGGACCTTAAGTACATAATGTGCATTAAGCCATTTAAAAAAAATAGATTCTAACAACCTTAAAACAAAGATATTG
Source organism: Filicampus tigris (assembly GCF_054856515.1). NCBI lineage: Eukaryota > Metazoa > Chordata > Actinopteri > Syngnathiformes > Syngnathidae > Filicampus > Filicampus tigris. The sequence continues at coordinate 1,459,979 of NC_141236.1, read as the reverse complement.
TCTTCGGAAGATGCCAGCACTACTGGTGCCTTTTGGAAGCACAGCAAACAAACACAAGTGAATGAAAAGCCTTTAGTAAAGTGTCAACTTGAATATCGAGAGCAGTCAATGTGTGTCAGTCATAGCAACTGAGTTAGTGATGCGCTCTGTGATTCGTTGATTCAACCTGGGCGCTTGTTATATGGCTCTGTCCTTTTTTAAATGTGCCAGTAAGGTAACATATGCCTCCATGCAACCCTGGGATACTTTTTACATAACATACTTTTTCACTCTGTGACAGTGAAAATGTGTCATGAATTGAAGGCCTATCATCTTATAATCCATTTATTCTTTATTCCTGGTATAGAACTGGAAAAAAAAAATCAGATCTGGGACTGTGTATTCTCTGAGTCATAGTCCCACAATAAACAGCACAAAATAGCCGTGTAGCTTCCTGTTACTTCAAATCAGCTTTTCATGTATTTATAAGCTTCTTTTCAGACTTGGGATATGAACCATTGCTGTCTCTTTTGGTTAGTTGCAAACCAGTTTGTTACATAAATCAACCTTTCTATGAGCGTCTATCACTCTTGCTTGTTGTCAGTTTGGAAATCGAGAGCTTGATTTTAATAAAGGTTAGCATGTACAAAAATGGGCGCAAATGGATTGCTCCCCCAAATCTACCAACCGGACACAACCACAATTGTGTCTGCCAAATGCGCAAAACTAACACACAGTTCACTTTAGGAGTGGTATGTGCCGCTTGTTATTTTAACACATGCAATCTGAAATAAATAGATACTTTATTCAATATTCACATTAACAACAAAATACAAGCAATCAAGAAAGTGAAAAGAAATTAAAAACAAAAACAAAATCGGCATTTGAGGGGGACCCAAGGAACTTTACATTCAATCAAATGAAAGAGAAAAGGAAACCGAGATTTACTATGTTGCTTGCTGGGCCGTGGCAAGTGAGAAATAATAAAACTATAAATATAGTCGAATTATGTTACATCAGTAGCCATACAAACCGGGCAAAGGGAAAATATCATAGTGGCAGTGATAGATAATAGTATTGCTGATAATGATGAATTATAATTGACCCAATATGTATTTTGCATGTAAAAAAAAAAGGAAAATCCATTTTAAATATGTGCCCTGCGACTGGCTGGCGACCAGTTCGGGGTGTAGTCTGCCTTCGCCCATTGACGGCTGGGATAGGCTCCAGCAACTCCCCGCGACCCTGTATAGGATAAGCGGTTTGGAAGATGACATGACATGACATTTTAAATATGCATGATATTGCACATTGAATTCCCATTGAATGCCAAAGACCAGTTAAGGAGATATGAGTATACTGTAAATGATGTAAACAGTTTATAATCTGTATGTCAATATGCATAATATTGATTGTACAAGTGGAATATGTACTACATATTTATTTATTACACAGTACCCAGGAGTATATTGCTCACAACTAATTGGGATTTTTTTTCTATAAGTGAATAATGAATGGTACAAAAGATTATCTGAATTACGATTGCTAATTTTGCGTCTTTAATACCGCGTCTGAAAGGCAGGTACAAACCAGTGGTGCCAGCGCATGCTAAATGAGAGGAGAACCTTTCTGGCCATGTAAACATATTTTAAATGAAATTAAAGCGGAAGTCAAGTCAAAAATGTTCTTTATAATAATCCATTCCTGGGGTGGCCAACCACTCAAAGGCAAGTGGTAATGGTAATTTGTCAAATTTTATTATTGTTATATTTTTTTAGTTTGTTGAAGTTGGTAGTCAGAAACATTAACGGAAGCCCGTTTAAAATGATAGTCGGACCGGTCTATAGGCGATTATTATTTTTTCCGTCCGAACAAAATGGTGGGTAAAAGGACGGCTGAAGGGTAGCCAAACTATAGGCGGAAGGTGATAAAAGGACCATGAACTTTTAGTAAAATGCCCTGCTCTACTTTTCTGCCTGATTTAAAGTGAACAACCTGTGTTTGAGAAGTTCATTCCCGGTTGATGTTAGAATGGAGGGAACTCGAGTGCCGCTGAAGATTTGAAGCCTTGAAAGATTCTATTGATACCCAGACAGAATGGCTTGCCACTACGTATTTGGTAGGCTAACTACTAAATTTTTTTCCCACCAAGTTAATGGTGTCAAAGCGTGTTATGCAGGCAAATGTAAACACCGTGTTCAAACGAGCCCTCACACATACAGATACACTGCATTGCTCACTTTGTGTGAAACAGGGGTCAGTAACTTTGTTTGGCCACGGGCCAAATGTTTTCCTAACAATCCTATCGCGGGTGGAAATTACATTTTCATCAGACAAACCTGCTGAAACAATATCAAAAGCTTATGGTTAGGTTTTATCACAGTATTGAGGTCACTATGATATTTATTGCAATGTTGTGTGAAAACTCACAGCACTGCAGTAAACATCACTGTATTGTTGGAAAGTTCTCCGTACACGGTCTGCTCACTACTTGACAGTGTAGTATTTCTTATTTATAGCATTTGAAATGTGATATTGCCTACTGACAGTGATTGCTTTGCTTATCAAACACTGTGAATAAAGGCAACAGGTGTAGAAAAAGACAAGTAACAATAAATAAAATAATCACCGTTAGTTTCTTTGTCTGTGCTAACTGAAACACTTAAATTTGGAGGACAACTTATCTCTGATGTGTTGTCTAAGGTAAGGGGTGGAAGTCGGGCGAAGCGTAGATCTCAACGGGCACCGCACCCCACCAGACGACAGCACGTCACGGTAACATGGCTAACTCAAGGGGTAGCCCGGGAGGGACCCGGGCCCGCTAAGTGCGTTGAAAGTGTCCATGATGCTTCAATTCACATTGTTTTGTTTTGTTTTTTTAATCAGAAGACTAATGTGCTGGCTTGTGTTTACATAGCTCGCTGGAGAAATGTCACGTGCGCCCGTCAGCCAATCATTAGTGTATTTCCGAAGTGAGATGCTGAAAGCCACACTGCAGATTAAAATTACATTTTAAGAATAACTGCTCATTATTTTACAGCGAAACAAGACCAGGACGATAGCAAGGGACTTTTAAACAGGATTCACATGAAACTGGCGAGCCGCAGGTTGGCCAGGCCTGATCAATTCAATGCTGCCCCAGTAGTCTAAACCTGGTATTCTGATTAATGTTGCCTTTGTGGAGTATGAATTAAGCAGCAAAATCCACCCATATTTTATCTATCTCAGGCGGTGGCCATTTTGCCACTTGCTGTTGTTTGAAAATGACATCACAGTTGGTCAGGGCTCAAGTAATGACCAACACGGCTCAGTCTGTGAAGGTCACATGACCAAACTCAGAAAAAGGTCCCTGAGATGAAAACGGGATTTCGCTGCTTAATCCATATTCCACAAATGCAATATTAGTCAGAAAACTGTGTTTAGGCTAGTGGGGGCGCATCCAACATACTATTGTAAAGAAAAGTTTTGACTTGACTTCACCTTTAACAAAACTTATTGCAACATTTTATCTCTTAATATTGCGCCATATTCTCCCATGTGCTCAACTAAAAAGGAAAGTCATACAGGTATGTCTTTTCCTGGTTGCATGCAATATGGTAGACGGACGGAAGCTACCGGAAGTGCGTTTAAAATAATAGACGGACTGACCAATAGGCGATTACTATTTGATCCAGCTTGAAAAATAGACGGATGGCGGAAGCATACCCAGGCTGCAGACGGATGCCAATTGATGGACCCGCAAATTTTAGTAAAATGCCCTCATCCGATTATGAATAAAGTCAAGTCCTGTCCGTGTAAATCTGTCATTTTTGCACTTTTTTTGGCACTCTGGTCAGAGCAACCCTATAATGTGTACATTTTCTGTCAAATCTGGTTATCTGTGCATTCTTTCTTTGACCTATGCATATTTCCGTTTATGCCCTCTTGAATAAATCCAGAGGGAAGGTGAACCATCATATTGCACTTGAAGTTTTATATTACAGATATTTTTCGCTAATTAATGTGATATAACATGTCCATGTTCAGCCGGTGGCGTACGGTGGTAGGGACACAACTGTTGGGCAATTCGTGAGCATTATGGGCCAGGTGTGTCCCACGTCATCAGCACAAGGCACCCATTGCCGGACAGAATAAAACCATGCAAAATGAAGTTTGACCGTCATGGAGCACTGAACTTAGTGCAACTTCTGGAGTACGGATGAAGAAAAGTGCTTAGTTCCACGGGAGAATGCACACAGGGCCAGAATTGACAGAACGCCAGCATCTTAGAGTTGCTCCACCCAGGGTGCGTAGATGACAGATTTGACAGACGGGCGAATGTGCACAGCCAGAAAGGCGAACCGCTGCGCACCTTTTCTGACTTACACACATGGGAAAATGTGGCCCTATGAGAGTTGAAGACAATGGCCTCTTGTATACATCATGTATGAAGTAAGGAGACTAAGTGTGGTTCCAACTTGTCAAATGTCTCCTTTACACGTAAATCCCACAAAATAGTTGATAATAGGAGACACAGCAATTCCCATTCGCTATAGGGTTACAGGTGAGCTGGAGCCAATCCCAGCCAGGTTTGGACAAGAGGCAAGGTATGCCCTAGACAAGTCACCCGCCAATTGCAGTGTCACCTAAAACCAGCCCTTGACCGGCCCACAAAGAGACATAACCTTTATCCCACAAATTATCTTTTGGATAAACTAAACACTCTTAGGAAAACTCTTCTGTCCCAATACTTGTACCCATATAGCGAGGTGGATATGGCATTACTAACTCCGTTCCAACAGTTCATTAGTACTGCCAAAATACTAGATCAGAGCTAGATCAGAGTCTCTGTGTGCCCTGCGATTGGCTGGCAACCAATTCAGGGTGTCCCCCGCCTACTGCCCGAAGATAGCTGGGATAGGCTCCAGCACGCCCGCGACCCTTGTGAGGAAAAGCGGTATGGATAATGAATGAATGAATGAATGTTCTGAGTTTGTACCGGTATGGACTGTAATTCCCATATAAAGCCTTTTTGTTGAAAATTATAGTATCTTTGAAAAGTCTGAGTCACTGCAGTAAATAATGTTACACCATATTACACCTTTTCCCTTGAGACAAATTAATGAAGGCCATTATCATTAATTAATATTTTATTGTCCTGTGACTTGCCTTAAAGGTAAGCCTTTTGTAGTTTTTTTATGAGATACTGATGTAATGTCACCCCATGATCCTATTACTGACTATCCATCCATTTTCCGTCCCACATATTTTGTTTCGGGTCGCCGGGAACTAGAGCATAGTCAATCAGCCACAACATTTATTTAACCAGAAAGTAAAAATGCTTCGAGACCGATGTCTCTTTTTCAATGGTGATCTGGCCAGGAAGGCGGAGCACAATTCACGTCATACAATACAATAGTCCCAACTGACTTTAGGTGAAAGGCAAACTATATGATGAACCAGTTCTTTAACCGGGATCTACTACTTTAACCAGGAACCCCAAACCGCATTGTGGCCAAGGGGAGAATCCAAGTCAGTTATTGCGCCTATTGGTGTGGTACAGAATAAAAACCCCACATTGATGGGAATGAGCAGCATACTAAATAAAGCTAAAGCTAATGAGCTGAGGAGACTTCTCTTTGGGGCAACTGGCTTTAACTTTTTGCCATCCGTGACAGCGTGAGAGAGGCTAACAACAGAGGTTTTGATACACTGCCGAGACGGGCTTCACTTTGACCATATTGCTGAACAGTTGATTTAAAGCTTGTTAACTGGCTAACTAACTATTCACAGATATGCAATGCATATCCGGAAGGAACCCACTTCCATTTTTATAGCTTGACGAACCCGCTTGCCACCACACGCTCACTCCCCACATGGCTACGTCATACACATTGGGCTTTGGCTTTCTTAAAGTGACAGTCCACACAACCAGAGCTGTGCATTCCGCCTAGCTGACGGACTGGTCCATCTACCCGCCTATGACAGACGCCCATTTTGCCAGCGATAAACGATAAACGGGAAATTTTAAAAAAAGATGGATTAAACAACGGGGAACGCTTGGCCTGACGCCCGCAGGAGAATCACACTACTTCACTGTCTTGGAGCCAAAGGACAACGGACGTTCTACTCTTTACCGGATACAGGTGACACGTTTGATTTTGCTGTCGATGCACTAGAAAAGTACTATACACCCAGAGTAAATGTTGTTGTGGAACGGCATGCCTTCAGACAGTGAAGATAAGCACCCCATGAGACTATTACACAGTACGTAGCTGTGCTTTGTGATCTTGCTTCGAAATGCGGATTTGAGGATAGAACAAATGAAATGATTCGTGACCAGTTGGTTGAACATGTGGCTAACCCAAACATAAGAGAGAGACTCTTACTCGAACCAGACTTGACAATGGACTAAGCTTTAACAATTGCATCACAAGCGGAATCTGCTGTTCATCAAGCAAAAGCGATTGCTACGAATGACAATGTTCCAGTGCAAGCTATACAGCCCCGTTCCCAGTTCAACAAGAGAAAGTACAAACAGCACGCTCGCCCAAGTAAGCCTCAGTGCACCTCCACTACTACACTTTCCTGCAGCTGCTTCGGGTGTCGTTCTGACAAATCTGACATCTGGCTAATTCATCTCAGTGTCCCGCAGCTAAAGCAACTTGCAAGTCTTGCTATAAAGTTGGACATTTTGCTTGTGTTTGCCGTTCATCTAAGACAAGTGATGTAAGTGAGATTCAGCTACCTGAAATGACCGTGCTTTACTTGAACAACCATCGCCATGCACCAGACACACTCAAGTGTAATATCAATATCAGTGCACCTGCTTCGCTTAATACAGAGCATGAACTGGTTGTTGACACAGGATCTGCAGTCTTTGCCACGCTATACCTACGTACAGTACGTCAAAGACATGCCACTGTTTACACCTGTTAGTCGGCTAGTGGCCTATACAAGGAAGATCATTCCTGTGCTTGGCTGCCTACAAGTCAAGGTGAGTAGAGGAGTTTTCACTGCTTCAGTTACATTCCACATGGTGAGGAAGGGCACACCTCTCTCTCTTGAAACCCTCCTGAGTCCACAACCTCTACATCTGCTCCCTCCATCGCTGCTACTACTGCTGTCAGCAGTGTGACTGCTTCACCTGCTCCTGTGTTGATCGCAATTTCTGCACCTGCGTCCTGCATCCCTGCACCACCCGACATTGGCTGCGCACAAAACTATGTGCATAAGGTCAAGATTGACCCCACTATTAAGCCTGTACGCCAGAAACTGCTACGCCTGCCTTTTGCAATAAGAGCTTCTGTCACAGCTGAGCTGGACCGTTTGCTGAAGGCTGATGTGATTGAAAGAATTGATGCTTCGCCCTGGGTTTCGCCTATTGTAGTCACGCGACGGAAAACTGGTAGAATACGGATGTGTACAAACCAAACAAAGCTGTTGTCGCAGACTGTTACCTCCTACCTTATGTGGATGAATTGTTTGCAAGCTTACAAGGTGCAAAGATGTTTTCTACCATTGATCTGGCTAATGCATATTACCAGTTACCCCTTCATGAAGAAAGCAGAGACCTCACAGCATTTACCACACATGATGGTCTGTTCAGATTTTGCAGGGTTCCTTATGGTCTTTCATCTGCTCCCTCAGCCTTCCAGAAAATGATGGCTGACATTCTCAATGGACTTCCAGGTGTCCAAAATTATTTGGATGACCTTATTGTCTACGGCAACACCCCTGATGAGCATGGCCAGCTCCTCAACATGGTACTTCAAAAGCTGAAGGAGGCTGGGTTGGTGTTTAATGAAAACAAATGCCACTTCAGGAAAACTTCCCTACGCTTCTTAGGTCATACCATTACTGCTGATGGCATTCTTCCTGAGCACATTGATGCTGTTCTGAAAGCCCCTCCTCCATCCGATGCCGTTGCCTGAGATCATTTTTGGGTCTCGTCTTCTGGTACTCAAAGTTTTTGCCGAACTTTACAACAGTTGTAGCCCCTATGCGCGCCTGTGTCACTACCAAAGATAAGTTTACATCGACTGCTGAAGCACAAAACAGTTTTGAGGAAGTCAAACAACTTCTCGTGACCAGTCTTGCAGTTGCTCTTTTCGACCCCACTATGTGACCGGTAATTTCCACAGATGCAAGCAACTACGGCCTTGGAGCTGTCTTTGCACAAGTCCAGCCTGATGGCACAGAGAAGCCAGTGGCTTTTGCGTTGCGCACACTGACTGAAACAGAGATAAAATATTCAATCGTTAAAAAAGAAGCACTTGCCTGTGTGTGGGCTATGGAAAAATGGAGAACATATCTGTGGGGACGGCGCTTCACCCTCTGCACGGATCACCAGGCATTGACAACACTGCTTAGCACAAAAGGAGTTGGTCGAGCTGGAATGCGGGTTGCACGTTGGTCTGCACGCCTGCTCTGCTTTATGACATTATTTATTGACCAGGTTCCCAGAACTACTCAGCAGATTGTCTATCACGTCTTCCCTTGCCTCTGACTCTGTTCCAGATGCAGAATCTGAGATGGTAGCACAGATTTGTGATGCCCTGACCTTCCTTCCGGTGTCAGAGTTCGAGTCTGCTTGCTCATCCTGTCCTGAACTGTCTGCCCTGCACTTGCAAATTGAAAGTGGTTGGCCTCCATCTGCTAAATCTGTGAGTAATGTACTGGCACCATACTACCAGATCAGGGATGAACTTTCATTCAAAAATGATGACATCCTCAGAGGCCCGAGACTCATCGTACCACTCTCCTTACAACACACAATGATCACACTTGCACATGAGAGTCATCAAGGGATCGTTCGCACAAAGCAGCGCTTGCGCAACCTCTACTGGTGGCCACAAATGGACTAACAAGTACAGTCTTGCATCGCTTCATGTATACTCTGCCAGTCTAATGATAAGACAGCCACTACTCACCCACTGCAACCAGTTCCACGGCAGGATGCGCCATGGAAGAAATTGGGCCTTGATATTGTTGGTCCATTTGACACAGCAGCAGCAGTCTCTGCCTGCAGATACGCCATGGCACTGACAGGCTATTATTTTAAGTGGCCAGAACTTGCATTTTCATCTACTGCCACTACAGAGGATGTTATTCACTTCCTGGCGTCCGTCTTCTGTCATCATGGTAACCCAGAGAACATTGTCACGGACAATGGTCCACAGTTCACATCTGCAGCTTTTGCCTCATTTCTGCACAACAGAGGTATTTCCCATAGTAGAACATCAGTCTACTATCCTGCTGCTAACAGAGCTGTTGAGAGATTTCATCATGCTTTGAGAAGCTGCATTCAAACCGCTATTCAACAGTCTCGACCTTGGAATCAAACTGTTATGAATTGGCTCCAGGTGTATCGTGCAACCGCACATGCTACAACTTCCACCTCACCATATGAGCTTCTTTACGGAAGGAAAATGCGCACCAAACTGGATATTCTTCCCTTGCCGCCTGACACGTCTTCACTGGACGTTTCTGCTCACCAAGCAGTTCAGAAACGCCAGGCTAAAATGAAATCTCACACTGATGCTAGACGTGATGCGTGTACGCCTTTGTTTTCGACCGGGAGAGAGAGTGAGAATAAGGAAGCCTCATCACGTTCCTAAAGATCACCCCTGATTCACTTCTCCTGCAACTTTAAAGAAGAGAATAGGACCAAACACCTTCCTACTGAGTGATGGGAAGATTTGGAATGCCTCCCATCTGGCTCACATTCTTCCAGTGACTGGACTGGACTGCGACACAACTAACCCGTTACACACAAGTGCTAGTTATTCCTCCTCTCACAAACAGCCACTTGTTAAACACAAGCCCAAGTGGCACGAGGACTATGTTATGCAATAATTAGCCAAATGATGCTAAGATTATTACAGTTAACTTCATTAATGCAGGGAGAACAGTGAAAAGGTTGAGTATTACTTGTTACTCACTGGACATTAGTTAAGGATAAGTAATTCTTTAGTTATAGGACTGTTTAATGTGTACCCTATATATTTGCATTATTCTCAATATGCCATGATACTGCTACACTAGTATATTTTGTTAATTGTTTAACTTGGCAGAAGTACAGCCTTACCTTGAAGGAAAAAATGAAAGGCTTAAATTTTGTTTTATACGAGCTTCCATTTAAAATTATTTCTTTAAAGAGAGAGGAGATTTTATGTTCCCTGAATGTAACAGTAGATGGCACTGTTGGCATGCAGATGCCGTGAGAAGAGAGACACGAAGAAACGGAGTTGTAAAATGGCGACCTGAGTTAAGCTTACGTGAAGAAATTGATTTTGACCCACTGTTGTACTGTTAAGTAAAGATAACTTATTTTGGCTACACTCTGGCTTTGTCATTTGAGTCCCGGCAACACGCACCACTTGATGCCAACTCGAAATGATTCCCAATAAATACACAGGAAAAGTGTTCATCTTTCCTTGCTCTTTTCCAGTTTTCCTCATTCAATTCACTTCTATCCTCATACAACATTGGTACACCGTTGTGGGCCATGGGTATTTGCTAGAGCTGGGCATTTTCCAAAAATTTGCGGTCCGTTCATCGCCTTCCGCCTACAGCCGGGCTGCCCTTCCGCTGTCCTTCTATCAACCATTTGTCCAGCCGGACCAAATAGTAATCGCCTATAGGCCGGTGCGACTATCATTTTAAACAGGCTTCCATTAGCGTTTCCGACTACCGACTTCGACAAACTTGGTAATGGTTCGAGTTCTGCTTGATGTTTTCCTGATGCATACCCAATATTGTATGCATTTGGGAACTTAGTACACCTCAGTTCTGTTCTGAAAAAAAAAATCTGAATACAAATCCAGCACATGTAATTTTTTATTAGCTATTGACGAACCACCCGAAATGTGTCCGCAACCCTCTTTTGGGTCCCAACCCATTAGTTAAGAATCACTGTACAAGGCCATAATCATGCTGGACCAGAAAAGAGCCTTTCCCAAACCTTTTGCGCAATAGGGGTGGGCAATATCGATATTGTCGATACGAAGCAAGTACTTGGATCGGATCAATACTTCGCTCAAATCGCCACTTCTCCCCCCCCCTCTCTCTCCCCCAGTGCCTCCCGCAACTCTCTGAGTCTCTGCCTGAGTGAGTGACTCAGGCACACTTTTAGGCTTGGTTCACACCGCAGGCAAATGCGACCCTGATCATATTTTTTTGCCCACATGCGACCAGTATCTGATTTTTTTATGACCGTCTGAACGGCTCAATTCCGATTTTTTCAAATGCGACCTGGGTCGCTTTCGTATGTGGTCCTAGATGGGATACGTATCCGATCTTTTTTAATGCGTTCGCTGTCTGAACGGCCAGGTTGCATCTATCTGACATTGAAGTCATCCGGAGATCAAAATGTGCTGCACGCAGGCGGAGGGAGACAGCTGGCAAAGGGGGAATCGAATCTGCAGTTGTTTTGAGTAGCACTATTGATTTTATATTTTACTTTAATGTATTCCCACTTGTTACTTTAATGTATTCCCACTTGTTCTGAAACAGTTGTAGTACCCAGCAAAAAGTATCGGTATCATATCGGTATCATCCGATACTACCCTGTATTTACTTGGTATCGGATCGATCCCAACATTCCCAGTATCTCCCATCCCTATTGCACAAGCTGGAAGCATAAAACCCATGATTGACAAGCAAACAAATTGCGGAAGGCATTTTTCAATAATTAAGTCTGGACAATGTCTGTGTCCAGTGAGGACATTCTTTTTTCACTTTATAAAGTAAGTGTGCATTGAATGGTGTAATAAATAAAGACAACAGCCTTTAGTTTATGTGAAGTCAATGTAATTCTTTCTTCCGCCATAAAATATCAAGGGGGAAAAACCAACTGGTGCCTGCCCAACTTGATCATCAGCCAGTCTTGAAAGAGCACAATAAACACACATCAGGAATTGACTGAAGCGCCAATGGGAGAATATGGCACTTGGAAACTGTTCGCAACAAGCAATAGCAAGCCTGTGATTCTTGTTGAATCTGTTTCAAGTTGTACTTGTTAGCATAGGGAAAGGCTGGTCATGGTGGTGAAACTCTGACCAGGTTTTTCTATTGACATAAACTAGCATTTGGAAAGAGACACACGTTTACATGCAGTCAATATTCGGGTTAAGATCAAAATTCCAATACTGTATCTGAAACATTCAGAAAAACACGTTTACATGCAGCAGCGGACAGAGGTATGCCCGCATTTGAATAAACCGACTGAAACTGCGATGCCCGGACGTAAAATAAACATAATTTCCCCTTGTTACTTGCGACCGTCAATAAAACACTTTACATACATGTAACTCACCACAGGAATAAACCAGTCGGTTGCCTCCGCGTTCCAAAAGTGTGCCACTGTAATGCGCCTCTGAGTTTGCCATGATTGTTGACCTATCTGCTTGTGTATTTCCGATGAGTTGCATGCCAGACAATACGGACTTATACACACGTATATACTATATCATTTTTGCCCTAGACACAGAAAATACTGTGAAAACGATGCAAAATCATTTCATTTAAGTTAGGCTCACTACGGCGAGGATGCGGCGCACACAAGCACCTCATGGACTACAAAGACCAAGATTCCATGTGGTTGAGCATGCGCAAAGTGTCCCGTGCAATCCAATTGATGTATAGATGCGCACATATTTGGGTTAGAAAAGAAGTAACCGAGCCATGGTATTCGGAATTTAAAAAAAACACGACCTCCGACGTCGGTTTGGTCTATCAGGGCCTTCACAGGTTTATTGAAGTCGTTTCACAGGTTACTCTCAGCTAGCATTGCCAACTCCCTGAAAAATAAATAAGGTACACCTAATCGGCGGGGACGGCCGACCTTATTGCCTTCAACTAGGGATGGGCGTATCGATACCAAAATATCGATATTCCGATCCATAGTGCTCAATTTTAAGTATTGATCCTCAAGATAAAGCAGTGATATTTGCAATTAATTCATATATATATATATATATATATATATATATATATATATATATATATATATATATATATATATATATATATATATATATATATATATCCATCCATCCATCCATTATCTCCCGCTTATCCGAAGTCGGGTCGCGGAGGCAGCAGCTTCAGCAGGGAAGCCCAGACTTCCCTCTCCCCAGCAACATCTTCCAGCTCTTCCGGAAGGACCCCAAGGCTTTCCCAGGCAAGCCGGGAGACATAGTCTCTCCAGCGTGTTCTGGGTCGTCCTCGGGATCTCCTGCCGGTGAGACATGCCCGGAACACCTCACCAGGGAGTCGTCCAGGAGGCATCCTAATCAGATGCCCGAGCCACCTCAACTCATCTCAACGCGGAGGAGCAGCGGCTCGACTCTGAGTCCCTCCCGGATGGCCGAACCTCTCACCCTATCTCTAAGGGAGAGCCCGGACACCCTGCGAAGGAAACCCATTTCGGCCGCTTGTTACCGAGATCTTGTTCTTTCGGTCATGACCCACAGCTCATGACCATAGGTGAGAGTAGGAACGTAGATCGACCGGTAAATTGAGAGCTTCGCCTTTCGGCTGAGCTCTTTCTTCACCACGACAGACCGATACAGGGTCCGCATCACAGCAGACGCTGCACCGATCCGCCTGTTGATTCCCGTTCCATCTTACCCTCACTCGTGAACAAGACCCCAAGATACTTGAACTCCTCCAATTGGGGCAGAATCCCATCCCCGACACGGAGAGGGCACGCCACCCTTTTCCGACTGAGGACCATGGTCTCAGATTTGGAGGTGCTGAGTTTCATTCCGACCGTTTCACACTCGGCTGCGAACCGCTCCAGCGAGAGTTGGAGATCGCGGCTTGAAGAAGCCAACAGTACCACATCATCTGCAAAAAGCAGGGATGCAATACTGAGGCCACCAAACCGGACCCCCTCAACACCTCGGCTGCGCCTAGAAATTCTGTCCATAAAAGTTATGAACAGAATCGGTGACAAAGGGCAGCCTTGGCGGAGTCCAACCCCCACAGGAAACGAATCCAACTTACTGCCGGCAATGCGGACCAAACTCTGACATCAGTGGTACAGGGACCGGACAGCCCTTATCAGGGGGCTCGGTACCCCGTACTCCCGAAGCACCCCCCACAGAACTCCCCGAGGGACACGGTCGAACGCCTTCTCCAAGTCCACAAAACACATGTAGACTGGTTGGGCGAACTCCCATGCACCCTTGAGGACCCTGATGAGGGTGTAGAGCTGGTCCACTGTTCCACGGCCGGGATGAAAACCACATTGCTCCTCCTGAATCCGGGATTCGACCTTCCGACGGACCCTCCTCTCCAGCACCCCTGAAAAGACCTTGCCGGGGAGGCTGAGGAGTGTGATCCCTCTGTAATTGGAGCACACCCTCCGGTCCCCCTTCTTAAAAAGGGGGACCACCACCCCGGTCTGCCAATCCAGAGGCACTGTCCCCGATGTCCACGCGATGTTGTAGAGACGTGTCAACCATGACAGCCCCTCAACATCCAGAGCCTTTATGAACTCCGGGCAGATCTCATCCAGCTTTTTGACTACCTCGGTTACTTCAACCCCAGAGATAGGAGAGCCCACCTCAGAGTCTCCAGGCTCTGCTTCCTCAGTGGAAGGCGTGTCGGTGGGATTGAGGAGATCTTTGAAGTATTCTCCCCACCGACCCACAACGTCCCAAGTTGAGGTCAGCAGCACCCCATCTCCAATATAATCAGTGTTAATGGTGCACTACTTCCCCCTCCTGAGATGTCGGATGGTGGACCAGAATTTCCTCGAAGCCGTCCGGAAGTCATTTTCCATGGCCTCCCCGAACTCCTCCCACACCTGAGTTTTTGCCTCAGCAACCGCCAGAGCTGCATTCCGCTTGGCCAGCCGGTATCTGTCAGCTGCCTCCGGGGTCCCGCAGGCCAAAAAGGCCCGATAGGACTCCTTCTTCAGCTGGACAGCATCCCTTACCGCTGGTGTCCACCAGCGGGTTCGGGGATTGCCGCCACGACAGGCACAACCACCTTGCGGCCACAGCTTCGATCGGCCGCCTCAACAATGGAGGCACGAAAACATGGTCCACTCGGACTCAATGTCCCCCGCCTCCCCCGGGACGTGGGAAAAGTTCTGCCGGAGGTGGGAGTTGAAACTCCTTCTGACAGGGCATTCTGCCAGACGTTCCCAGCAAACCCTCACAATACGTTTGGGTCTGCCAGGTCGGACCGGCATCTTCCCCCACCATCGGAGCCAACTCACCACCAGATGGTGATCAGTTGACAGCTCCGCCCCTCTCTTCACCCGAGTGTCCAAAACATGCGGCCGCAAGTCCGATGATAAAACTACAAAGTCGATCATCGAACTGCGGCCTAGGGTTTCCTGGTGCCAAGTGCACATATGGACACCCTTATGTTTGAACATGGTGTTCGTTATGGACAATCCGTGATGGGCACAGAAGTCCAGTAACCGAACACCGCTCGGGTTCAGATCGGGGGGGCCGTTCCTCCCAATCACACCTCTCCAGGTCTTACTGTCATTGCCCACGTGAGCATTGAAGTCCCCCAGCAGAACGATGGAGTCCCCAGGTGGAGCGCCCTCCAGCACACCCTGCAAGGACTCCAAAAAGGGTGGGTAC
Organism: Filicampus tigris; assembly: GCF_054856515.1. Taxonomy (NCBI): domain Eukaryota; kingdom Metazoa; phylum Chordata; class Actinopteri; order Syngnathiformes; family Syngnathidae; genus Filicampus; species Filicampus tigris. The sequence continues at coordinate 1,444,410 of NC_141236.1, read as the reverse complement.
TCTGCACTGCCGTTTGGTGCATAAGCACAAACAACAGTCAGGACCCGTCCCCCCACCCTCAGGCGGAGGGAGGCTACCCTCTCGTCCACTGGGGTAAACCCCAATGTACAGGCGCCAAGCCAGGGGGGCAATAAGTATGCCCACACCTGCTCGGCGCATCTCACCCTGGGCAACTCCAGAGTGGAAGAGTGTCCAACCCCTATCGAGAGGACTGGTACCAGAACCCAAGCTGTGCGTGGAGGTGAGCCCGACTATATCTAGTCGGAACCTCTCAGCCTCACACACCAGCTCAGGCTCCTTCCCTGCCAGAGAGGTGACATTCCATGTCCCAAGAGCTAGTTTTTGTTGCCGGGGATCGGACTGCCAAGGTCCCCGTCTTCTGCCGCTGCCCAGCTCACACGGCACCCGACCCCATCCATTATCGATACCGCTTATCCTCACAAGGGTCGCGGGGCGTGCTGGAGCCTATCACAGCTGTCTTCGGGCAGTAGGCAGGGGACACCCTAAATTGGGTGCCAGCCAATCGCAGGGCACACAGAGACAAACATCCGCACTCACAATCACACCATGCATGTTTTTGGAATGTGGGAGGAAACCGGAGTACCCGGAGGAAACCCACGCAGGCACGGGGAGAACATGCAAACTCCACACAGGGAGGCCGGGGCTCTGAACTGTGAGGCGGACGTGCTAACCAGTCATACACCATGCGGCCTTTACACATTAAGATAAATCGTTGGTAACAAAAACCTATGTGTTTGCATTGATGTACTGTAATCACGTCAGGCAATAGTCGTATTCGTGTTTGGTGATAATGCACCGGACTTAAAAAAAAAAAAAAAAAAAAAAAACACTCAAATATTTAAAACCATTATCATAACCATTATAATCATGGTTATAATAACGGTGATAAATACTAACAACAACAATAATCGGAGTAGATACTATGCCTACATATATAAACATTTGTTATTTTGGAGGACATAACACGCGGCCATCACGCGCCCAATGTATTTTTGTTTTCACGCGTTACGAAAGTGCAGGCTTGTCAAATGAAGCGGATTACTACATGTCTGGTTAAACGTTCTGTTGCGCTGAAATAAAAACAAGAATTAATTAAAAACACTCGAGCACCAAACAAGATTTGCAATAAAAGTACAATTTAATGGCAAACCAACATTATGATGATCGGACCACATTATAGTTGCAGTAGACAGAGAGGATAATAATATTTAAGTGCACATATGTGTATTGTAATAAATGTTTTCAAATAAAGTTGTCCCATGTACACAACAACGTCATCTCCCAGCTGCTGCAGACTGGGGCGCCTCATCACGATCTGGCGAGGGACTTTAAGTATTTCAGAGCTCTTATTTGTTTTCATGCGCTTGCCCCTGGTACTTGGATGGGCTTAACATTAGCCGTTAGCTTGGAGAAACGGATGCCAAAGAAAGCTTGTCCCCGCGAGCACGAAAGGAGTGGTGTTTGTGAGTGGTCCCTTCCTTGGCGAATCGCGAATCTTTCATAGCAAAACTTAGTTCACTCACTGACTGCATGGAGTTCTCGTTCCCGTGAACGAGAAATGGCAGCGACACGTTCACTCACTGAATCGTTGGTGAACGGGAAATGACATCACTGATCCCCACAGCGACACGTTCACTCACCGAATCGTTAGTGAACGGGAAATGATATCACTGATCCCCGCTGTGATACGTTCACTCACCGAATCGTCGGTGAACGGGAAATTACATCACTGATTCCTGCAGCGACCCGTTCACTCACTGAATCGTTGGTGAACAGGAAATGACACTGATTCCTTCGTGAAGGCCAATAGCGTGGCAGTATTTTCAGTAAATCCCACTTACATCTGACGTTGGCTGCTGATTGGTCGATTGCGAAGACAACATGCGCGTGGCTGAGCTCAAATGAACTGAGAAAAGAACGAATCACTTCAAGAAGGGATCCATTTACTCACGTTAACTGAAAAGATTCCTTCTTTTTGAAGGAATCGTTCGCAAACGACCCAACACTAGTGGTGTGTTAAAGACCGATTGTTCCATTAATTCCATTGACATATTACACATTATTTCTTACTCTGACGATATTACAGGACAAACTGCGTTCCTTTACCACTCAATATGGGCCGCGTACTTCCGTTCCTAAATACGGGACGATTCCGTTTTTCAAGGGACGGTTGGCAACCCTCAGCTGTAACCTACAGCAACAAGAGCACACAGCAACACTAATCACACCTTCAGTATCATCTCTTCCTTTTTCTTATCCCTTACCTTTTTTAATTTTTTACGATTACACATCACTCCGGAATTCAGTCTGGTGTAATGTTCATTTGTGGACCCCCATAATTCAGAAACACTAAAAAGTCCTTAACAGGTTAACATTTAATTTAGACATACAGTAACTGTGTCTACCATGACAGCACCGTGGGAAATAGGTTAGCACATTTGCCTCTCAGTTTAGAGGTCCTGGGTTCATGTTTGAGATCTGCTCTTCATCAGAGCTGGGCACTTGACCCTTTTTTGCCCGTCCGGCCGCGACCCTCTACCCTTGACCTGGGTACTCATAAACATTGTTGGCCCCTGTCCCATTCCAACCCCCGCAGCAACCCCGCAGCCCCCCCCCCCAAAAAAACACTAAAATCCACTTCCAGCCATTTTTTAAAATTTGTAACCCCCCACCCCCCCGCCTCAAAAATGGGCATCCGGCCGGGCCGGAGGGTCCCACCGGTCCGGCCCAGGGACTGACTGTCCAGCTCTGGTCTTCATGTATGGACTTTGCATGCTGTCAAGCATGCAAGTTAGCTTAGTTGAAAATAATTAATTGAAGTCTCTAAAGCCCCTTAAAGTGAGGATGGCCCCCCGAGGGGCCCTCCGTCATCCGTCAAAACAAATCGCTGATGCACGTCGTCATCTAAGTAGATGTGTGAACATGTTATACATCTTTTAAAAGCTGAGTTTCTGGAGATTTGAAAGGTGCCCAACATTTTATAATACAATCATATCTGCAGACTGAGTGAGCATTTATGTTAGACAATCGTATATCTAAAAACAAAATAGCGACTCACCATAACAACGTCATAAATATAAACGAACATGTCCAACTCCATCAAACATGGTCCCATTACGTCGACAAGGTCAAAGATTATTGTCAAAGTATTCCGGTAAAATAGTGAGTCCATGCCAAGCTTTACATCCATAAAGCCACGTTATCTGCAGCTGCAAATGTTACCAATTTCCATCAAATATCACTATTTTTGAAGCATTTGTGATCGTAGCTTCACTTACCATGAGCGGATTAGCAACGTATAAATATCAAACGAAAGGCATAATCCTTGGCCTTTGATTGACACCTCACTTTAGCAATCCGCAAGGGTTTTCCCTTCAAAAAGACCTACAGAAGCCAATGAACGGCCGTGCGTAAAAAAGTCACTCCCATTATATATCCTTACGTAGCTTTGGCTAATCACAGCGGACCTGACTGGTGACTGACGCATTGGATAGCCAATAAAGTTCCGCAGACAACGATATGGGGTGTCATACAAATCCTCTTGGAAAAAAAAAAACTCGCTGCGTAAACGCCTTTCTTTACGTACTTCGTTCTCCTGCATTCTGTGCGTAAAAAGACTCTCTGCTATCGCGAATCCTCTTTTGCTGTTGTTGTTTTTTTGCGTGCAAACATGGGAAAACAACAGCAAAAAAAGAACTACACCGTAGATGATGCCAGGGAACTGTGTTTGCGCTGTGCGAACAACGACTCTGATGTTGTTTCGACAGAGGTGGAAGGCTCCGACGCATCTCACTTTGACCTGCACGATTCTTCTGAATCTCACGATTCAGATGCTGACTGGGCACCACCAGTCCCCTCACTAAGGAAACGGCCCAGAAGTGATAGCCCCAAGTCTAATCTTTCATTAGAGCCCAGGATCATTATTGTATGTTGAAGCATTCCAGAATAGCAGCCTTTTTTCCACAAGTATTCACACAGGTCACCCAAATGGAACATTTGGGGTTCGCCTGTACCTTTTCTTAGGAAAACATGTGTAAAATGCTCATTTGCAGGATTATTGTCAAATTTGAACTGGAACTTGGGGAGACCTCAAGCGTTGATCCTGTAGTGTTTTCAAGTCCTAATCAGCATTCTAAATTCATTTTCAAGGCAGATTATGTGAAAAGAAATGAGACGATCATAAGATTCGCCTTTTTTTTTGTTTTCAAACATCCATAGTTCAGTGACAGGAGCACTTACACAGATTCTGACTGTTTGGGAGAAAAAGTCAAAATGTTGTATGAAAAAAGAGACCAAAACTATGCTGATACTCCAAATGGTTCAAGAACAGCTACAAATTTATGTTTTTGGCAAAGGTTGCCCTCAGTTTAAGGGGCTAAATTGTCTTTATGTATGAATGGGCCCAGGGATTAGTTGACAACTAATCCACGGTGTACTTTTTTCACCCAAAGTCAACTGAGATAGGCTCCAGCACACCCATGACCTGAATGAGGAGAAGCAGTATAGAAAATGGATGGATGGATAACTGACTACCAAGTTCGCAAATTTGTACACAACAGTCGTAGTACACAAGATGTCAGGAGCAATAGCATTTCAGCCTCCAGTGATGATGATGATTTATTTTTTGTTCCAAAATTTCAGCAACTTAATTATCAATATTAGGTCTCCAGACTCCTAAAGGTCTCCCAAATTATTTACAATACATGAATCAATGGGTGCATCAATACAAAAACATGCGTAACTCTTGATGGGGACAACTGACAATAAGTTGATTCATTAACTCTCATTTTATATGAGCGTACAAAGACTCATATGATTGAAACATGTCTCGTAAATTGTTCACTCTTACCTCCTATTGACCATTAATATATGTTTAAATATGTCAAGACAAAAATCCAAACCAGATAAACTAGAAAATATGACATTTACCTCGAATTTGGTCTGTCCGTGGCTGTGACTCCCATGTCAGACATCATAACACGGAGCGAAGATTTTTTTTTTTTCTTTTTTAGCAGAAATGTGTGAATTGAGTTATGTGTTATGGTGATAAGAATATGATAGAGTGTAATGTAAAATGGTCATCATTATAATCTAAATTTGAAATATTATTGGAATGTTTTTTCAGTCATTTGAAGACACACAATTGAAACACCCCTGTTGGGTTTTGGTCAGTTTTTTTGCAATGCTTTAGTGGTTACATTACATGCATCCCTTCCAATTTATTTGAATAAAGGATCACCGAAATAGACGTATCTGTAATTTTACTTTAGTCCTGGAAAGGTGGGCCATTGCAAGAATTGTTTAGTAGTCTCACGTTAAGACAAAATGTAAGAGATATGCATCAATTCGAGACATCGATAATCATGAGGTAATGAGATATTTCTACCCCAGGTTCACACTAGGCATACACAGCCACACAAAGCTGTACAGCTGTGAGACACACACAATAACAACAGCAACATACTATACTGTACATTCTCAAAATGAATCAAATATTTAATATGACGTGCCTCTCTCTTGGCTTCTCTTCCCAGCACTCTGTTGATGCTGTGAATGCTGGTGTGAATCCTGTTGGTGATACCTCTTATAACTCTAGCCACTGGGATCTGGGTAGTGCCTTCTTCTTTGCTGGAACAGTTATCACAACCATAGGTACAATTAAATGTTCTAAAGTGTCTTTTTGTTACATGTTTAACTAAAGAATACTGGACAATTAGATCAGGGCCGGCCCGAACCAATGTGGTGCCCTAGGCATGATTTTTCTATGGCGTGCCTTTCTGCCAGTAATCATACATACACTTACAAAGAAAAAAGTTGTACTGAACAACAAAACAAAGCTGATAAATATTGTCTCTTGTGCATGTGCAATATTAAATCGCATTTAGATTGGATACTTGAGTGCCAGTCCAATGTTGATGTGTGGTAATAATACTAAAATTTAGAGCAGGGGTCTTCAATCCTGTTCCTCAAGGGCGCTTTCCTGTCTGTCTTCCATCTCTCCATAATGCAACACACCTGATACAAATGATCAGATAATCAGCAAGATCTTCAGAAGCTGGATAATGTTCCTGATCATTTGAATCAGATGTGTTGCAGCAGGGAGAGATGGAAAACAGGCAGGACAGCGGCCCTCGAGGAACAGGATTGAAGGCCCCTGGTTTATCGTATACTACAAATGCTAATAACAATAACAATGTGTGATGCAAAGTTTAAAGCAATTAACATGCTTTAGACCCAGGGTGTCAAATTCCTTTTTTGTTGGGGGACACATCGTTGTTATGGTGTCCCTCGGAGGGCCGTTATGACTTTGAACGCTTATAAATGTACGATCGCCTTATATGATCACATATACACAACAAATTGATGGATATCTAGTTTTGAAATTAGAAGCCGATAAGTAATTGTTTGTTTATTGTTATTTTCCAATATATTTTAAAGGGGAGGAATGGTAACAAATAACACATTGCAGTATGTGTTGTTAAAAGTGAAAACAATTTTCAAGAAACATGAAGTTGACACACATGATTTGCCTTGCGGGAGTTTGACACCTGTGCTTTAGACGATTTTAACTAACACGACATCCATCAAGGATTACAAAGCAACATAGAAAATGAAAAGGGAAATGGCATTACAGTATGAACAACAAACAACAAAAGAGTACATTAGGCCATTATAAAGTAGGCACCATATTGAGTACTATTAATTTCTACAATTTAATTTAAGACCCCTTTGTGGCCCAGCTACATACAATAAAAACTTTGATTGATCTACTATTACACCATCAAGTCCGTCAGAGATACCCATTTTTTCAAAAGAGGGCGGCAGAGGTAAGTAGTGGGGAAGGGGGTCGGGTGCGTCATCGTAGGGACTTATTTGGAATTATTTTTTTCACATTACAGTAATTGGGCATTGCTTTGCATTTACATTCATAGACCGCCTTGCTGTTCCATTTCAAGAGGTTATAGAAACTAACATAATTAATATTAAAGGTGATTTTTTTTGTTCCCCCCGTACCCGTTTTGGCACCCCCTGGAGTCCCTGGCGCCCTTAGCATCTGCCTATATGGCCTAATGGGCGAGCCGACCCTGATTTACATTAAACCTGCAAAAAAGATGTATCTTGACCTTATCTTCCCTATTTCCGTAGGGTATGGTAACATCGCTCCGAGCACTGAGGGAGGAAAGATTTTTTGCATTCTATATGCAATATTTGGCATCCCATTGTTTGGATTCCTCTTGGCAGGGGTCGGGGACCAGCTTGGGACTATATTTGTCAAAAGTATTGCCAAAGTGGAGAAGATGTTCCGGGTGAGTTACTTGTATATGTGGTATATAAAAGGTCTGCACCAATCTGTTCAAATATCAAATTTCACTGATATAAAAAATGAGACGAAGAGAAATAATTTCAAATTGTTTTACACCATTATTGTGACCGAAAATCTATACAAAAAAAAAAAAAGAAAGCAATCCTTTTGAGAGGGCAAGTGGAAATGAACAACTGAGATCATGTGGCCGAACAAATGTGCTGTGGATGCAGCTCCTTATGCGACTAGGCCGATAACCAGTTCGACTATTTACTTTGTTTTTAAAAAGTCAAGGTTTCAATAACTTCCAAGGGTCAGCATTTTACTTAATTTGTCCGTCATTCATCTTCCGTCAGCGGCCTGGGTACCTGTCCATCATTCCCCAGTCCGTCATCTTTTCACACCGAACCAGCCTGTAGTTGTCAGTTGGTCAGTCCGTCAGTCAGGTAGCTCGTTAGAATACTGTCAGTTCGTGGCTGCCTGCAGCTGTTTTAATTCCTAAAACACCCCAAAATTACAGCTCTTTGGTGCATACCGCCACCTACTGTACTGTATTCAATTCAGTCACGGGACGGAATTGAATACAGTACAGTAGGTGGCGGTATGATCGCGGGATCAAACACGCGAGACAGTTATTAATACAAATAAGTTCACCAAGGTTTAACAGAAAACCTCAACCTCTTTCGACTTCCGGCGCCGCGCGAGTGGCAGCCCGCTACAGTAGCTCCGGCTCATCGGTGAGCCTTTTCGTGTGTTTTTGTTCTTTAATATTACTCTACCTCATACCTTTTTCGTAGAATTGATAGTCGTAACTTGCGTAGCAATGGACACCCAAACTGCGGTATTCTTGCTGCTGCTGATGGCTATTTTTTGCGCGATCGTGTCCGGCGACTTGGCTCGGAGCCGAGCCTCCATTGTTTACAGCCGGAATCAGCTGTTAGCACTCCGTGCTAACCATGCGCCGGCTCCCGGGGCGAGACCCGATATCCCCCGTGAGCTGAGGAGGAAGAGACGGGGATCTCGTGCGGGGGTTAAACGCCGGGAAAGGAGGAGACGATACCATCCCGTCCTCCCGTCTGTTATCATGGGGAATGTTAGATCGCTCCCCAACAAGATGGACGAGCTAGCGGCGCTTACCCGGCACGAGAGGGACTTCCGGGAGGCTAGCCTGATGCTATTCACGGAGTCGTGGCTAACAACGCTAACGCCGAACGCGGTCGTAGAATTGGACGGCTTCCAAATCATACGCGCGGACAGGACGCTGGAGAGTGGAAAGAGGAAAGGAGGAGGGCTGGCTGTGTTTGTGAATGATAAATGGTGTAATCCTGGGCACATCACGATTAAGGAGCAGCTTTGCAGCAGGGATATTGAGCTGCTAGCTGTTGGCATGAGGCCATTCTACATCCCGCGAGAGTTTAGTCACGTGATCGCGGTGACCGTCTACGTCCCACCAGCTGCCAGCAGCGACACAGCCTGTGATGTCTTGACTGCAGCAGTGAGCAGGCTACAAACACAGCACCCAAATGCCCTGGTACTCATCTCTGGTGACTTCAATCATGCCTCCCCTTCCTCCTTCCTCTGCCTTCATTCACACAGTATGTCACCTGCCACACCAGAGACAATAAAACACTGGACCTTTTCTATGCCAACACCAAGGAGGCATACACATCACTGCCCCTCCCCCCGCTGGGCAAAGCTGATCACAACCTGGTGGCTCTCCAGTCTGTGTACAAACCTCTGGTCCGCAGGCAGCCAGCTGTGACCCGCACGGTTCAGAGATGGTCTGGAGAGGCCGAGGAGGTCTTAAAGGACTGCTCCAGCACAACTGTGTGGGAAGTATTCAGCGATGCTCACGGGGAAGACATTAGTAGTCTAACGGACACTGTTACAGACTATATAAATTTCTGCATGGAGAACACCATACCCACCAGGACAGTAAGGTGTTTCTCCAACAACAAACCCTGGATCACACCAGACATAAAAGCTCTCCTGAAGGAGAAGAGGAGGGCTTTTGCGTCAGGCAACATAGAGGAGCGGAGGACTGTGCAGCGCCAGCTGAGGAGGAGGATCAGAGAGGGGAAAAGGTCCTACAGGAAGAGGACGGAGGAGCAGCTGCTGCAGAATAACGCCAGGGGAGTCTGGAGGGGCCTGAAGACCATCTCAGGCCACGGACAACCCAAGACCCGGACTGGGGGGGACCTGCAGTGGGCAAATGAGCTGAATCTCTTTTTCAATAGGTTCGATCAGATGCCTGCCTCCACTCAGTCTCTCCTGCTGCAGTCTCCACCTACTCCTCCTGCTGGGCGTGTCACCCCCTCCCCTCTTTTCTCCACAGTCTCCAGCTCCCAGCTACACCAGATAGCCACCACTCCTTCCTGTCCAGCCTTGGCCTTCACAACATCTCAGGTGAGGAACCAGCTGAAGAAGATGAAGGCGAGGAAGGCAGCGGGTCCAGATGGCATCAGCCCCCAGCTCCTCAAATCCTGCGCAGACCAGCTGTGTGGAATTGTCCAGCACATGTTCAACCTGAGCCTGAAGCTGGGCAGGGTCCCCCAGCTATGGAAAACATCCTGCCTGATCCCGGTGCCAAAGACCCCCCACCCGAAGGAGCTCAACAGCTTCAGACCAGTGGCGCTGACGTCTCACCTGATGAAGACCCTGGAGAGACTGGTCCTTGTCCACCTGCGCCCCCTGGTGAGCTCCTCAATGGACCCACTCCAGTTCGCATACCAGCCTGGCATCAGTGTGGATGATGCCATCATCTACCTCCTCCACACTTCACTCTCCCACCTGGAGAAGGCGGGGAGCACTGTGAGGATCATGTTCTTTGATTTCTCCAGTGCTTTCAACACCATCCAGCCCACCCTACTGGGAGACAAGCTGGAGCGGGCGGGGGTGGCGCACCACCTCACCACATGGATCCAGGACTACCTCACAAACCGGCCACAGTATGTGAGGACACAGGACTGTGTGTCTGACGTGCTCCTCTGCAGCATGGGGGCCCCACAGGGAACTGTCTTGGCTCCCTTCCTGTTCACCCTCTACACCTCGGACTTCAACTACAACACCCCTACCTGTCACCTGCAGAAGTTCTCTGACGACTCTGCGATTGTCGGCCTCATCACAGGCGGAGATGATCGGGAGTACAGAGAACTTACTCAGGGTTTTGTGGACTGGTGCCAGCAGAACCGCCTCCTGATCAATGCGGGGAAATCCAAAGAAATGGTGGTGGATTTCGGTAGGCGCCAGCACTCTTCACCTGCACCAGTGAATATCCGGGGAACAGATGTTGAGAGAGTCTCAACTTACAAGCACCTGGGTGTTCATCTGAACAATAAACTGGACTGGTGCGACAACACAGACGCCCTCTATAGGAAGAGTCAGAGCAGACTCTTCCTACTCAGGAGACTGAGGTCTTTTGGGGTTCAGGGGACACTCCTCAGGAACTTTTATGACTCGGTGGTTGCATCGGTCATCTTCCAGGGAGTGGTCACCTGGGCAGGCGGCGTCTCGGCCCGGGACAAGAAGCGGCTGGACAAACTGGTCAAGAGGGCCGGCTCTGTCCTGGGCTGCTCCCTGGACTCTGTGGACTCGGTGGGGGACAGGAGGATGTTGGCCAAGCTGTCATCAATGCTGGGCAACCCGGACCACCCCCTCCAGGGCACCCTAACAGCACTCCACAGCACCTTCAGTGACAGACTGTTACACCCTCGCTGTGCAAAGGAGAGATTCCGCCGTTCCTTCTTGCCTGCTGCTGTCAGACTCTTTAACAAGAACATTGTGTAGTCTCTACAAACTGGCGGTCATTAGTGCAATTGTGCAGTCCTGCACCTGAGCTCATATCGTGCAATACCCAATATTCCCCACTACTGTAATACCGTGCAATACTCAACATTCCCCACTACTGTTAGTCTAGTTTTATTTTTATCCAATGCTGTTCCTTACATTTCACTACAGCACTGCAGCACTGTCACTTAGAGTATTTTTTCCTCTGTACTATGTACAGGCCGAAATGAGTGTTCCTCATATTTTTTATGTAGATGTAGGTTGGTGTGTATACACATGTGTATATACACATGTTACTGCGTATATCTACATAGGTTTGATTCTAAATGTTTGCCGTCAATGTTATACATTAATGACCACATTATGCCGCCGCCCCTGTGTGACCTATATCTTTGCTACTGTAACAATGAAAATTTCCCCACTGTGGGATCAATAAAGGCATTCTTATCTTATCTTATAAAGGTTTATATGCAAATAAATACACATACATAAAATATTAGACTCAAACAAAGATTGTACATTTGTATATTCTTAGCAAAGTGACGTGACCTCTTCTGGTTCCGCCCCCTTAGCTAATCAAAGCCCACTATCACATGTCCTCGCAGGGATCCTATTGAAAACAGCAGCACTCACTCTCAGACATATATGAGCCATTCTACCAAATTGGTTGAAATTGCTGTCCCACAATGAAAATCAAATTTTAAAAAACAATGTGTTCAGTGTTCAATGTTCAGACCTTGCATATTTAGTAATATCTTGTTATGATCTATTTTACCACAAGGCATTAATTGAGATACTATTAAACTGAATGTATAAAAAGTGATCTTTTATATGTAACTCCCTATTGGGAGGTGGCTGTCCCAATCTCTAACTCCTAAATTTCAATTCATGAAAAAAAAAAATGTAGAAGATTTTTGCCAATTTAAAAAATACTTTACTTTAATAGAACATTTTGGTTGCTTTTAAATGTATGGTGAAAGATTTACATTGATTTTGGAGATTTTTTTCAGATTAGAAGTTTTGTGTAAAAAAACCTGTCCCAACTTTTCATGTCACTACCAAAACACAAAGCGCATTTGTCTGTTGGCAGGGTTTGGTTTTAGCCACATCCCCAGAAATTTCGCCAGTAAGAGACATAACCTTCATGTTCATCACTGGGCACATGGCGAGTAATTAGTTGACAGCATTATTAAGTTATGTGCCCTCCAAAGTCTGAAAATCAGCATGTGGTTTTAAGGACCGTCACTACCGAACACCTCATTTCGGCAATAAAATGAGCACTTTTGATTTTAATGCTAAATGTACTGTTTTCTATCTCTGTACACATGCTCAAAACTGTCTGTGGTAGCCACGTTGTGCCTAGCATTGTTGAGTATTGTCAACAACTATCATAAAACGTCACTACCGAAACGGTCACTTCCGAAACGTTTCGGTAGTGACAATATGATGTTTATTTTTGAATAAAGTAAGTTTTAAATAATATACTACATAGATAAACATGTCAAACATAGATCCTTCTGATTTTAACAATATTATATTCCATATTTTATCAAAATTTGAAGGGAAAAATAAACCCGAACCAGTCACTACTTAAATATACAGAAAGGTTTCGGTTGTGACATAATGGTTTCGGTGGTGACTATATGATGTTTATTTTTTTAATAAAGTAAGTTTTAAATAATATAATACATAGATCTCTCTGATTTTAACAATATTCTATTTCAGATTTTATCTTAATTTGAAGGGAAAAACACCAAAATGCCAAAAAGTCTAGCAGAGACAGAGCACAGGCGAAGGGTTACAATGACCCAGTGAAATCCAAAGAATATTTAATAAAGGAAAGAGAAAGAAATAAGAGATGGAAGGAAGAAGGAAAACTGAAGTCTACCAATGAATTCTCCAACAGAGAGGAAAGTCAGAAGAGCATGGAGGAAAAGACAAGACCACCGGATGTCTCTAAAAAAACAGAGAGAGAGGAAAGATACATACAGGGAAATGTATGTTTCAAAAATGTTTGTCATTCTAATTAAATTTTCACTTGTAAGGTGAAACCACAGTTTTTCAATGATGAAGAGCCCTGTGATGGACAGGTGACCGGTCCAGCGTGTACCCTGCTTTTGCCCTAAGTCGGCTGCGATCAATTCCAAAAATAAAAAGTATTGAATTATCAACCAACAATTTTTGATAATGATTGTTTAAGGGTATGTTTGTTTTAATTAATGATGACTTTTGAAGTCAATATGATCAACATTTTACAATGAAAAATAGCATAAAAATTTGATTTATTTCAGAAAAAGTCATTAAATTCTGTTGAAAATTCATTTTGATGTCAAAATCATAAATATTAATTTATAAAAATACTCTGTAGAGGGGGGAATGGAAAAATATGACTCGGCTAGTAGAATTATTTTTATTCTTCTGAAATTGTGTGTTTCGGTAGTGACACATTTTAGGGACAGGCAAGATATTAGGGAAAAGCTAGAAAATACTATTTGAAAATTTACTGTACCTTTACTATATTTGTGCCCCTTAGATATGGTGCAACATGAATACAATAAAAGATTTTCTGAAATAAAATACAAATTTCACAAATTTTCCAACTCTGAATTCGAACCAATTCAGTAGAATGGCCCATTTAGCCAATGCAGTCCTCTCTAAAGGCCCTGATACACCAAACCGACGTCGGAGGTTGTTAAGCGTCGTTGTGTCTTAAAGCTCCGTCTGATTGGTGTAGTGGCCACCGTCGTAGTGTCGTGACCCGTCGGTAAGCGTCTTGGGGGCGTTTACGCATGTTGAATCGGCGTCACCAGTCATGACATTTGGTCACTCTGATTGGCTGTTAGCTAGCAAATCAGCGTGTGGAACACCAACGTGAAGTGACAAAGGCGGAAAAACAGTGAGCACGCCTCCGCTGCCTTAATCTTCTTACAAGTACAAGAGCGAGGGTTGACAATGTAAGTATTTCACAATACCGTGTCAAGAACGTGGTTTATTTCGTGTAGGAGTTCATCGTGAGCGAAGAATAGAGCCGAATGCATTGTTTACGTTGTTATAATCAGCCTCCGGCGAACATCTTTCCGGTTGGAGTTAACCATGAGAAATGGTCACTCCCGCCGCCGATGGTATGGAAGGGTATTACATCTTATGCATGCGCAGAAGGTACTTTAATGGTCAGCGTCACTGTCTGTCGTTGCGGTGTGTTTTGCCAGCGTGACGTGCCGACAGCCAGCCGGACGCCACAGGGGGTAAGCGTCTGTCACTGTTGGTGAACGTCGTTTTGGTGTATCAGGGCCTTAAGAAACCCACACCAACAAACACACACGAAACAGGTCAGGTCTGTTTCTGTCAGTCGGCAGCAAAACTGTCAGCGACGGACTGAGAGATCCGTCGAAACTTGACCTGGCTATTGACGATTACACTGACGAATGAAAACCCACTTCCATGGTGCACCACAATGTTGACTAAGACAACGTGAGAGTCTATCTAATAAGATGAAGCGACGGAGGAATACACCTTTGGAGAAGTGGATCCTCCTCAGGAGCTGGCCTGGTCAGTCGATGCAGAATTCTTCATAGTAATGCCTCAAGAAAAGTGGCCGACCTCAGATGTTGTCCCGGGTGCTCGGTACAGAATGCATGCAGCAACAGCATCAATCATCGCCTCGCCCACTCTACAAGCAGCAGAGAACCAGGCAAGAGAGAGAAGAAGCCTTAGTAAAACTAGCCTAAATGTGGTTTAACTAAATGCAAACTTAAACTTAACCAATTGTACTGAGGTAGCGGCAGTAATGGAAGCAGGTAGGGCGCTCCAGAGTACTGGGCCTCGAAGAGACGAATGATGTCATCAGTCGCTTGCAATTCTTTGGAATTCCTCTTTGAATTCTCTTACAGGTTTGTGCCCCGAGATGACCACCATTACAGTTAAAAAGCATATAACTTTTCTCACAAGTCAGAGCTGGGCATTCCGCCTATGTGACGGACCGGTCCACCTATCCGACTATGACGGACGCCCATTTTGTAGGCGATATACGATAAATGGGAAACTTAATAAAATAGAAGCCCATTTTTTTCCGTCTATGTAATTGTCTACTTTCGCAGTGTGGCGAGGTTTCTGTAACAATGGTATTGTTAGATTGAGTTGTTGTTATTAGAGGGACAAATTTGAGTGAGGAAACAGGCGAGAGGAAGTGATGTTTTCTCTATGTTACAAGACTCAGGGCCGGAGTGAATGCATCTCCTTAAATGTGGCAAGGGTTCTGATATCCTCAAAGGTACATAAAGATCCAAAAAGGCCCTGGAAAGTGTTACACTTGAGTCCGGTCAGTGAATCAGTCTTCCATTTCAAATATTGCCCAGCGTAAGGGGGGTTGCGCGAGTGATAGTTTGTCTAAGTTGGTAGTCTGAAACACACACGGAAGCCCGTTTAAAATCATAGGCAAGCTGGCCTATAGGTGATTACTATTTTTTCTGGCTAGACAAAAAGACACATAGACGGACGGCGGAACGGTACCCAGGGCTGTCGCCGATAAACAGTACGCTAAATCACATTTCGGTTAGGTTTCTTGGAAACTTCGGTTCGGTATATTTTCGGTACAAAAAAAAAATATATATACATTTTTTTTTTTTTTAAATGTTCATTTTGAAAAGATGACAAGTTACATTTTTTTTCTAGAAAAAAAATAAAAGCGTGCATTCAGCATTCAGGTGATATTCTAAGAAATTACACCAGAATAAAAATTACACTAACAATAAAGATCTCTTAATTTTGTACATTATTAAGACACTGAAATCTTTAAACACTCAGCAGCACCAGCCTATGACTATGACACATCTAAGAATTCTAGTTAAAGAAAACTTGTCGTTACAGTACATAGATACACTTTTTGTGATTAAAAAATACATAAAATAACAGTTACAATTATTGTTAACTATATTAAAACTCTTTTTGTAATGAAATACAGTCACTTTAAAGTCTTTTTAGGCATTGAAATCTTTGAATGTTCAACAGCATATTGTAACGGATTAGGTTATCTGTATTGTGGTCGGATTTGTGATTTGCTGAGTTGTGATGTTTCCGAGGTTCATGAATGCATTGTACGGCTAGTGAGAGGAGCAGCGGAGAACAAACAGAGCTGTTGTACTTTGTTTTTGGTTAAAAAGGCTGCTTGCTTCCTCGTCTAAGAAAGATTCAGAGTCGGACATTCGTTATTATGTTAGACGTGCTACCTGCAACATAGCCGCTGATCTCATGTAGCAATGTCGGCACACAACTTTGGGACTTTACAGTACCTTTCCCCATCTGCGATTTTAACAGGAAAGATAGAATGTTCCCAAACAGGAGACCACAGTGTACGGGGGACCTTCGAGCTATGGCTTTTTGCGTATGCCATTATAATGCCATTTATCCATGCATATATGATTTACCACGGTTTCTGGCGTCCTGGCTCCCCTTTAGTGCCGCCACCCTCCTCTCCCGCGTGCAACAGTCAATAGTGCCCGTGCGTAAGCTCGCACTAATAATAAAAACTGATCAGAAACAGTACGGAAGGTGGACCGAACCGAACATGCCATATCGAAATGTATTAATACACCCACGTGTATAGTTACACCCCTAATATCTCTCTCTCTCTCTCTCTCTCTCTCTCTCTCTTTCTCTCTCTTTCTCTCTCTCTCTCTCTCTCTCTCTCTCTCTCTCTCTCTCTATTCTCTCTCTCTATATATATATAAATACTATATATATAAATACTATATATATATATATATATATATATATATATATATATATATATATATATATATATATATATATATATATATAGTATTTGCTAAAAATGTACACCAATGTCAGCACACATCTGCTATGTATGATACTAAGAAGGTGATGTTATTAAGATACTTGACTGAGTTTGATGAGCGATACCTGTCGATCAGAAATTAATCTGGAAGTGCCATTATAGCATACCATTACAGCGATTTGCTTTGGTGGAAGATGACTGACAGGAAGTCAGGGTTTAGCATACAACACAAGCTAGCAAGCAGGTTAGGTTCACAGTCTGTTTAAAATCTGACTGAGAATTTCTCTTACCTGTTTTTCTGGACAGAATAATTCTGAGTTTTTCATCTGAGGTTTAACTTACTTGGAGGAAAAATGTTTGTTTTGCTGATAAAATCAATACTTGTTGGATATAAATCAGTTTGTGTATGTGTGCGTGTGTGTGCATGTTTGTGTTTGCCTGGATGATTTCTCCTGTATAGAACAAACACAACCAAATCAGTCAAACTAAAATCAGAATAGCGTCCACTCTCCTCTTCATCCTGGCTGGCTGCATCCTGTTTGTGACCATCCCAGCTGTCATCTTCAAACACATCGAAGGCTGGACAGCTCTGGAGTCGACATATTTTGTCGTCATTACTTTGACAACTGTTGGAATAGGAGACTATGTGGCAGGTGAAACATTTTCTTCTATTCTAATTAAAAGAAACCCAAATTAGTGGAAATGCTGATGTGCCTTAAATATTTTTTATAAACTAGTTAGGGTGTGGGCAGTACAATAAGATAGTGGTTAATGCATCAGCCGAAAAAATCTGAAGTTCTAGGTTTAAATATTTGCCCTGGTCTTCATAGTGTATTTAAGGTTTTAGGTTGTGTGGGTCATATCTGGGTACTCCAGCTCCTCCTACATTCCAAAAACATCCATGTTCGGTTGAAGACTCTAAATTGTCCATATGAGAGAAATGTGCCCTGAGATTGACTAGCAAGCTGTGTTTATAGAAAATGGCTATATAGACAGCTGTGGTGTCTTCAACAATAATAATAAAAAGAAAAAATCTGGCATATTATACAAGTATACATGATGATATCGATAAATCCAATGAGCTTTAACAAGTTCATTATCACATGTGCTTGTGGTCGGTAGGTTTGAACAAATTCAACCTCAACAGAGACCAAAACAATGTAAACATTCTACAGTTTAAAACACTCTTCAATGAAAGACCTTATGATCTGTCATTTCACATAAAATTGTTGACTTTAAAGAGACACTTGGGTGACCTTAACATTGGCACTTTTATAATAGGTTTGCATATAAAAATGACATTAGTACTAAAATGCCCACCTCAAAAGACTCTGCAGTGATTTAAGGTCTTTTTTTGTGATTAGGTTTACGACAAATCCCCGCCACCCCCCAAAAAAAGGGGCGTGTCTTGTGTTATGTTGTGGTCATTAGTAGAGGTGTCCACATAAATTTTGGTACCAATTGATCACCGTTTTTGGACATTATAAGCAATAAAAGTACAATGATTTCCAATGGAGGGTTTGGAATCGGTTCCTCGCGTGATTCCGGCCAAACAAGGACAGAACGCTAGGGGTCGCGGCCATTCTGCTCATTATCAATGGGCGTTATTCATGGAGTTACTTATTTCCTAATTTCTCCAAAATGAATGGATAAAATAGAAAATGGCAACTCTTTTCATTTTCCTGATAAAAAAAAATATAAAATGAACTTGTTAGTGAAAACATGGCCATCCCGGCACCACCTTCCCTTTAATTACCAATGTTACCCATGTATTACATTAAATTATTTGGAATAATTCTCGTTGAGCTTTGTTTCTTTTAATGTTCAGAATAAGACATTTATCAGTTCAGTTTGTACCCTGCCTCCTGTGCGAAGTCATTTTGGAATGGGCTCCAGTTACACACGAACCTAATGAGAACAAGTGGTATTGGAAATGGATGACACTTATTTATGGCATATTTTTTTCTCTCAGGCGGAAATCGAAGGATTGAGTACCGCAAGTGGTATAGACCACTGGTGTGGTTCTGGATCCTGGGTGGTTTGGCCTATTTTGCTGCAGTGCTAAACATGATTGGCGACTGGTTGAGGGTGCTATCGAAAAAGACCAAAGAAGAGGTATTCACGCACACCTTTTACATCATTCAATCCTGTCGAGAAATGGTTTCGAATAATTTATTTTGTAACACAGGAATATAAAGGGATGACCTTCATTTGAATTTGATTGCTTTAATGTCCTCTGTACCAGTAGGAGAGTGGTTTTGCCAATCTTAACAATTAAATATGTTTAATTGGGTTCCTCAACTCTGGGATGGGTAAAGTGGGTTAGGTGCAGCGTGAGATGGTTGGTGGTTGAAGGCAGCGACCCTTGTAGACAGATCTCTTTTGCAGAAAATGTTACTGGTTGTCTGGCTGGGAAAGAAGCCTGAGTTGGTGTGCAAAGTTGAGAGGTACTGACTAGATGTAGTCGGGCTCGCTTCATTGTACATCTTGGGCTCCAGAACCACTCACTCCTTTTGAGAGGGGCTGGACACCCCTTTGATTTTGGACTCTTACCTCGGGAAGAATGCTCCCACCCCAAGATCTCAAACTACTTTATGCTTTGTTGTTGTAATATACAATATAATACTGTGATTTTGGTAATGATAACTCTTTTATCTCTAATCATAACAAGGGCTGACCTTTAAAGTAGGTGATCCGGCTGTTCTCTAAATTGCAAGCTAGTGTACTAATTACATATTTTTCTATGTATTGAAAAACACATTGTCCTGATTGTGGTTTGAGTTAAATCCCAACACTGATTCACATTCAGTTATCACAGTTTTGAGTTTGTCTCGTTTCTCAAGAATTCATACTTGATTCCAGGGGGTTGATTTCTCATAGATGATGTCACACATACTAAAGTATTTTTTGTATTTTGCCAAGGTTGGGGAAATCAAGGCTCATGCAGCAGAGTGGAAAGCAAATGTGCGAGCAGAGCTGAGAGAGACAAGGCGGCGTATGAGTGTTGAGGTCAGCGACAAACTGCAGCGGGCCGCCACCATTCGCAGTATGGAAAGACGACAGCTCGGCCTGGATCAACGTGCAGTGTCCATGGATATGCTTTCTCCAGAACGCCGAGCCATCTTCAACAGTCTGGACACCAACAACTACAAAACCTCCTCCCAGGAGAGTATTGACACCAAGTTGAACAATCTTCGACTAAGGGGCGCTGAGCAGTGCGACCGTCAGTCCAACCACCAAACCACATCTGAAGACAACATTTTTAACCGCCTGGGTTCTGTCACCAAGCTGGCAAAACGCAACAGGAATAGAGAATTGAAGACGAACATCACCGAAGACGCTCGCCGCCCTCATAGTGAAGCTTATGGTTGGATTACGACCACCTTTGATTGTAGCACACCCGTTATGGATGAAGGGAAAAGCAAGGATGAGGAACATGAAGAGACTGAAGACAAAGAATGCAATACCAGCTTGTCTGAATTTCCGTTGTTTGTAGAAGCTTACAAGTCACATAATGGGCTTATTCTTGAGCAAACCAAAGATGATGAAACACTTGAAATGAAAGAGCTACATAGTGAGATGGGGCCATAACAGTCTGTAAGTTAAAACGCCACCATTTGTGCCTTAGGTTTTCTCTTTCACCTGTATGTGCTTAAGCAGGAACAATGCCTGCTTCTTTGTGCTACAGTATACGTATACTGTTTCGTTGACATGCAGTAGTCACAGTGCCCTAAGAATATGAGATAGACATTATATTAGCTTCGCCATGATCCATGAGTGTAGTAATGCAAAATACCCTCATATGTTGTGCACTTCTGTGCCAAGTAATGGTCACTGGGTAAAAACTGTTCCTCCAACAAGTGCTAATGCAGAGGTCCCAAGCACTGGTCCACGGTCACCACAGAAGAAGAAAACAAACAAACGCAAATACAGTAATTCAGCCCCCAATGGGGAATACATCAACAAGCCCCTACACAAGATCCCACCTCAGTCGACGATAACCTTCCAAAGTGGAATATTCGTCCACATCCACCCCCTTCTGGATAACCTTCTGAAGTTGAATATCTGTCTGAAAACACATATTTTTGGGGGGGGGGTTGCTACTGAGGTTTGAAGTCAGAATTGCTGACGGAAGCCCGTTTAAAATCAGAGGCTGACTGGCCTATAGGCGTTTACAACTTTTTCCCCCACGAAACGTTTTTTTTTTTTTAGACGAACCAAAATGTGACCGTCACTTCATCAGTCCATCAGTCAGTTCAGCAGTTACAGGATAAAACATTGGCTACATTTACATGGACAAAATTTTGTTAATACGATCAGAGTTCGGATTAAAATTATGATCGGCTGCACTGTTTTCATGGACACTGAAAATATTGATTCAATTAGGACTTGCATGTTCATGCATCACACTTTCGATCAGAACAAATTATTTTGACATGCGCAGATTGACCAAATATACCGGAAATAGTAGTAGAAGAAGAAGAAGCCCTAGCGACTTCTTTGTCAACAAAACATCACTCCGTCCATTTCTACTTTAAATGTTAGCGTTATTTCGCATATTTTTACCGTTTGCACTGTTACGTCGAGTTAACACTTCCTAACGGAGCTACAAATGTACCAGTTAAGTCTTGCGCTCGCCTGTCTTTTGCTCGCTCTGCTTTCACTAGCTTCCGTGAATAACAGAAACGTGTGTACTGACATTACAGACATGCGCAGTAAAGACGGTTTGTTTCAAAATTTCTGAATAAGCGTTTTAATATGCGGCGATCGGATTATCAATTATAAACCACCCCTCTTGTTCGGAATAAACTCTTGATCGGAATGGGCTTGATCACATCAGAATATTCCACATGGGGTGTGTACATTAAGCATTTTTATTCCGATCGGCCTTTTTTAGGCTTTTTTTCGATCAGGCTTTTTTCCCAATCAGGCACATTTAATCTGATTAAATGTGTCCATGTAAACGTAGCTATTGTCATGAAAACTGTGGTACATGTGAAATGTATTAATCCATTGTAGAAACTGACTGGTGTCGCCTTGAATCAAAACATTTCCATATATGTTAACATATTGACGCTGTCCTGTGAAAAACACGTATGTCCAATTTTTGAATTTTTAAAAAAATGTTCACGTTAATGCGATGTCTGTAATGCGGAAACACCATTCACGTAAAAATAAGGAAATTGAAAAAAATGGACATACATGTTTTTCACAGGACAGCGACAATATATACCATGATCTCTTCAAGCATCTCAGGGCCCTTTGTGTTTTTGATTTTTGATCGTATTATCAGATAAATCCTGCTTTGAGATTTCAAAAAGATTAAGGATGATAATTTTACTTCTGCAATTGACTGGTGACCAATCAAGGGTGGACCTTTCCTCTCGCCAAAAGTCAACTGGGATAGGCTCCAGCTCACCCATGACTCTAATGTGGAAACGCAGTATAAAAAAGGATTAATAGTTGAAAGCATATGTATGGTATGTTATTTAGTAGTGAATCACAACAGAATATAATATAAGCCATAATGCAAAGAAACATGTTGTGCTTAGAGATTCTGTGACAGATCAGTTTGAGATGATCAAGTAGCAGCTGTTGCTGCGAGTGTGATTGTGTAATTTTTGTTTAACATGACTGATTTTGTCTTTTAAAATGCATAAAATGAGCTCCCAGAAGTAATGGTTTTAAACTGAATCTGGATTTAAATGGAAAAAAATGTCAATGTAAAGAAATATGCCTCAGGTGGAGGCATGAGTGCAATATTGCATCCGACAAAAAGAAAAATATTACTGCATTGGTAGGTATCCTGGTGACCAGTTAACACCAGTATGTGGAAATTCCTATTCACCATTTTACCTGACAGGTACATGGCACTACAGTGCTTAAGTAGAAAAATGTAGACTTTGCCACTTGCTCTTGACTAAAATTGTGTATTCAGTGCCACCCCAGCCTTACATTCATTCACACAACCAATGTTAAAGCATTATTTCTTGCTACTGTATGCATTACCCGTGATAAAGAAAAACAAGTAAAAGCTGGTATGAATGCAGCAAAAAGCCACATGTTAAAAAAGGAGACTTTCAAAAATGTCAAAGCTTCAACATGAAACAGATAAGTCAAATGCAAAAAGACGCTGCATGCTTATATTGCAAACACATAATGTACGATATGATGTTGATTGTATAGCTCTGCATTGTTCAGATGATAGGCTTTTGTGTGTTTTTTATTTTTCTAACTGCCTGTGTTTTTAAAAATCTGCCTTGTACTTGGATGTTGCTCACAGTCTCTAAGGTGCAACCATTATGTTTCCTTTTGGAAATAAATATCACTGAATATGACATTTATAGAACTGTCTGGTATTATATGTCACTGTATATGATTGGTGAGAGCTATGTGTAATATGATTTGGGGGAAGTGTAAAAAACAACACATGCCTGCGCTTACACTGTTAACGAATGTGGGAGAAAATCCTAAATCCAGAGTTCTTGCCAAAGGTCAGCTCGGATAGGCTCCAGCTCCACACAACCCTGATCAGGTTCTAAAGTCATGGAAATGGATTCCATATAAGATATGATCCCATACCTGTGGTCTGTGAGACTGTTCTGGATAATGTTCACATACAAACCTGACACGTGTAAAGAATGGAAAATTGGGATGGCTACAGGGTCTTCATTGTAAAGTTTTTTTTTTAAGTTTGATCCAGTTGGGTTTTCTGGGTCATGCTATATGAACAAATGTATTGATTATTGTTGATTTTTCAACTAATCAGTACATCAATCTTTAAAATACAAATGGTTGTTTTAAGTTAGACATAGTAGCTCAGTCCACTGCTTTATTTGAAGATAATTCATAACAATTGAATGAACCACTACTTGGGTTGTTCAGTTTCTGATATTGAATCACGTTGAATGACAAAATATGGGTTGATCAACCTTACCTTAGCCTTCAGGTTGTTGCAATGCATATAGTTTTATTTTTGTCAGTACAATTTGAAACAATGTTTTTGTCCTCATCTGCTGAAAGGTTCAATACCAATGATGAAATGATGAATACATATACATTTAACGATTGTACTTTTACTTTTAAGTCACGTTTTTTACACATCACATTTTAACTTTGACAGAGTTAACTTTGTCAAGCCAAAATGAATACAAATTTGTTTTTTTTCTCTTTAGAGAGGAGAAGAAAAAGAAAGAAAGTAAAAAAGAAATGAGTCAAAGAAGGAAAAGGAGCCAAATTTGGACTCATTTTAATTATATTGATGGCTCTACTACCGTAGAGACTGCTGATCTCTTTCTTTTTGTTTTACACATTTTAATTTATATTTTTGTCTGTTTTATCAGGGGTTCTGTGTTGTTTCAGTCTAAATTTGTTAAAGGCGAATTGTATTTCGTGTGTTTTTCAGGGATCCTGTGTTTCACTTTAAATTTGTTACGTATGAAAAAGCTAAACGTTTATTCTTGTATTTCATAGTTTATTTGTTGTTGCACTAAAAAGTAAATATTTTTAATTTACATTTCTTCTTGTCGTGTGTTTTTCAGGGATTCTGTGTTGCTTGACTTTAAAGTTGCTTAGTTTAAAAACGTTAAAAGTTTAAATTAGTTAAGAGTTCACTGTAGAGTGAAAAAAATAAAGGCTATTATAATATAGTAGTATATTTTTTGTTATTAATTATTAATTCATTTTGTGCATAATGTTACATTATCATTGGTAATATATTGTTTAAAGCAACAAAAAAATCTGAAGAGCCGTTTGGGAGCCGAAAGAGCCAGCTCTTTTTAGTGAGCCGAGCCGCAAGAGCCGGAATTCCCATCACTATGGTACAAATCTCCTCACAGATAAAACATGAAAAGAATAAATCACTCACTCTTGTGTTTTGCAACTAATTTGAACACCTTAATAGTGTATCTTCATCCTCACAGTCACATGTAGATTTGTCCTCAGTGTTTTGTTTTGACCTAATAATAGACCTGCATGTGACTTGAAAAGCAACGCATTTTTTAAATAAAGGAACCAACTTTGGAAGACATCCTTGGCTTCTCGTCTGCTCGTTCGCCGGGTGATTAAATGTAAGTATGACTTCGTGCACCACTTGCACTCTTCTTGTTGAGAGGCTTTCCCTGCGAGAGGGACGTGTCCATCAGCTAGAGCAGAATAATTTGTTAACCGTAGATGTGGTGGACTCAGGAATTAGCATTGGTTGTATCCAACCTGCTAGTCTGGTTAGCATTGGCCCAAAGCAGCTTGCTAATTGTGGTGAGCCTGTGAAGACCAATAGCAGTACCATTCTACGTCTATTGGCTCCCACACTTTATTTATAGGTGACTCCCTCACCTGAAAATTAAGTTTGAAAACCCAGCCACAGTTATGTGTATCCCTGGGGCCAGAGCACCTGACATTGAAGCTAACCTTAGGGAGTTGACACGCAACAGGCACCAATGAAAGGGTAACAAAACTAGCTACTTAGATCCAGCTATACACGTCAGCTCCAGCGATGAGGCAATCAGAGATCATAAAGAAGAACATAGCTAGGACTTGAGACCAGAAAGATGAGTCGGTATTGATTGTCTCTGGTTCCGTGCCTGCAAGAGGCAATAATGTGAGGTTGAGCAGATTATTCTCACTTAACCAGAGGCTGGACAGATTTTTTTAGGCGAGCAGGAAATGTAGTTTGCAGATAAGTGACCCTCTTTCTGGGGCTGACCTAATCTGCTGAGGTTGGACAGCCTTCACCCTAACTGGGAAGACGCATCACTCTTTCCAGAAACATATTGAGCATATGAGAGCAGGCCAGGTTACAGGCAATCAGTGAACCTGTAAGAACGGATATGGAGCCTTTAAGGCTAGAGCTAACTAGCGCTATGCTAGACTCATACAACACACAAAGCTTTTTAATAAAATTGTTGTTTCTTTTATCTCAGACAGATTTTTTTAGGTTGTCATTTACCTGACATGATTCGGCGGCAGTCTGTCGCCTTCTTCAGAGTGTCACATGATGTTGTGTGACTAGTCTTTATCAGCTGATGTTCAATGAAGGCAGGTGGGTCACCAGAGCTGGCCATTTTACAAAAAAATTGCGGTTTATTGCCTTCCGCCTACAGCGGGTACCCTTCCGCCGTGCATTTATCCGCCATTTTGTCCGGCCAGACTAAATAATAATCGCCTATAGGCTGGTCCACCTATCGTCTGTCCGACTATCATTTTAAACGGGCTTCTGTTAGCGTTTCCGACTACCAACAAACAAACAAAAAACGTGTCCCGGTGCGATATCAACAAATGAGAGCATGGGTGATTTATCATCATCGATTTATCACTGTATCTCACGAGTCTCGTCCACACCAATAAATAAATGGCATTTTTTAACAACGTTCTGTTCAGAAACTCATAATGTTATTTAAATGTGCCGTTCAGTCAGAGTCGAGCCGGATAGCGGATAGTAGAAAGCTGTGTTCACAAGTTGTGAGCAGAGCGTGCTCAGCCACCCGACAAGCACGACGCATTGAGCAAAAGGATGACAAAACATTGACAAATTAAATGTTAGTGTTTGTTAAAGTTTGTCTTAAAACAGCTTACCTTAAAATCCAGTGTTGTATTTTCTCCAAAGGTCCTTATTGATGTTGAAATTGAAAGTTAACTTGCCATGATTACTCCCAGTGAAAGAAAAGATATCGTCGAAGAAGAAGAAGCGCTGCCAACAACAAAGAAGAAGAAGCAGCAGGAACAAGAGCAGTACAAGTATTGACTCTATTTTTGCTTCACACAAAAACAACAAGGGTTTAAAAGTGCATTCACCCACTGGGATTGTACCTTTGGATTCTAGTTAATGTAAGCCAATTTTAGGATAAAAATGTAAACTTTAATTTGCTGGGCGATATTTGAAACAAAAGACGCACAGCCTCACCGCGGCCAGACTAAATGTCCAGTGGGATTGCATTGAACATATTCTTGAAAAAAGTATATTTGGGTTGAATTCCCCTTTACGTGCATTCAGGTTGGCAAAATAAGTGTACAAAGTGTACAAATTAAGAGTTATGAAATGGAACTATTCCAAAAGTCAGCTTTTGATAACAGTGGAAGGCGCAAATATAAGCACTGATAATCTGCGAAAAAAAATCAAATGATAAAATATCATTAGTACTGTACCAGTCCATTCTTTGCGGAGGTCTTGAATACTCACAGATGATTAATTTTAGAATTAGAAGAGACTGTTCTATTCTGAATTTTATTATGTAATTATTTATTGTCTGAAATAAGGACATTGCAACAAATATACAGAACACAATTTCCCTACCTACTTCAGTTACTGTGATCTTTGAGTGTGGTCTTCGACCTGCTCTATGTGTTAAATGCCCTGACAACCTCTGTTGTCATTTGGCGCTAGGCCTATATGGGCCATTCTACTGAATTGGTTCAAATTCAGAGTTCGAAAAAGTGTGAAATTTGTATTTTATTCCAGAAAAACTTTTATTGTATTCATGTTGCAACATATCTAAGGGGCACAAATACAGTAAAAGTACAGTCAATTTTCAAATAGTATTTTCCAGGTTTTCCCTAATATCTGGCCTGTCCCTAAAATGTGTCACTACCGAAACATACAATTACATAAGAATAAAAATAATTCTACTAGCCGATTCATATTTTTTTTCCATTACCCCCTCTACAGAGTATTTTTTATGAATTAATATATATGGTTTTGACATCAAAATCAATCAAAATGAATTTTTAACAGAATTTAACATGACTTTTTCCAAAATAAATCAAAATGTATATGCTATTTTTCATTGTAAAATGTAGAAAGTTGATCATATTGACTTCAAAAGTCATCATTAATCAAAACAAACATACCCTTAAATAATCATTATCAAAAATTGTTGGTTGATTATTCAATACTTTTGATTTTTGTTAAAACATCTGTTTTTTCGGGAGTGACTGCAACATTTCAGTAGTGACCATATTGTTGCTGCTGTTGCAGTAATACTTTGTGTGAGGGTAGCATTGTAATCACTTAACTAGTTTTGCTATATTTTAACGTTTAACGTGTATTATAACTAATGAAACGTTTTTTTTTCATTTTCTAGTGCTTTGTGCTGTATTCCGGGTCGCAGGGGGTTGGAGTTGATCACAGCTGACTTAGGACAAAAGCAGTGTACACGCTGGACCGACGTCACAGGGCTCTTCATCATTGAAAAACTGTGGTTTCACCCTCCAGATGAAAATTTAACTTGAATGGCAAACATTTTTGTAACATACATTTCCCTGTATGTATGTTCCCTCTCTCTCTGTTTTTTGAGAGACATCCGGTGGTCTTGTCTTTTCCTCCATGCTCTTCTGACTTTCCTTTGCTCTCTGCTGGATACTTCATTGGTAGACTTCAGCTTTCCTTCTTCCTTCCAATTCCTATTTCTTTCTGTTTTCTTTATTAAATATTCTTTGGATTTCACTGGGTCATTGTAACCCTTCGCCTGTACTCTGTCTCTGCTAGGCTTTTTGGCATTTTAGTGTTTTTCCCTTCAAATTAAGATAAAATATGAAATAAAATATTGTTAAAATCAGAGAGCTCTCTGTATCACATATGTATCTATGTATTATATAATTTAAAACTTACTTTATTCAAAAATAAACATCATCTTGTCACTACCGAAACCATTATGTCACAACCGAAACCTTTCTGTATATTTAGGTAGTGACCGGTTCAGGTTTATTTTTCCCTTCCAATTTTGATAAAATATGGAATATAATATTGTTAAAGTCAGAAGGATCTATGTATGACATGTGTATCTATGTAGTATATTATTTAAAACTTACTTTATTCAAAAATGAACAGCATATTGTCACTACCGAAACCATTATGTCGCTACCGAAACGTTTTGGTAGTGACCGTTTTGGTAGTGACGTTTTATGATAGTTGTTGACAATACTCAACAATGCTAGGCACAACATGGCTACCACAGACAGTTTTGAGCACGTGTATAGAGATAGAAAACAGTACATTTAGCATTAAAATCAAAAGTGCTCATTTTATTGCCGAAATGAGGTGTTCGGTAGTGATGGTCCTTAGAACCACATGCTGATTTTCAGACTTTGGAAGGCACATAACTTAATAATACTGCCAACTAATTACTCGCCATGTGCCCAGTGATGAACATGAAGGTAATGTCTCTTACTGGTGAAATTTCTGGGGATGTGGCTAAAATCAAGCCCTTTGCGTTTCGCTAGTGACATGAAAAGTTGGGACAGGTTTTTAAAAACGTATAATCTGAAAAAAATCAACAAAATCAATGTAAATCTTTCACCACACATTTAAAAGCAACCAAGATGTTCTATTAAAGTAAAGTATTTTTTAAATTGGCAAAAATCTTATACATTTTTTTATCATGAACTGAAATTTAGGAGTTAGGGATTGGGACAGCCACCTTCCAATAGGAAGTGACATATAAAAGATGACTTTTTATACATTCAGTTTAATAGTATCTCAATCAATGCCTTGTGGTAAAATAGATCATAACACGATATTACTAAATATGCAAGGTCTGAACACTTTATTGTTTTTTTAAAATCAGATTTTCCTTGTGGGACAGCAATTTCAACCAATTCGGTAGAATGGCTCATATACGTAAGTAAAATTGAATTGAAATGTTCTTTCCTATCAGCTTCATCCGATTCAGGGGTTGCCACAGCCAAATATCCTCTAATCCTATCCTAAAATATCCCAACTCTCTCTTTTCTGAACAACCTTCTGCTCGCACACAAGCGAGATCCATGTATCATTTATTATTATTGTTATTGTTTTCCCCATTTTACTATTTTGATCATTTATCGATTTTCTGATGATCGATTTTCTTATGTCTATTCCCTCTCCACATCCACGATTCCCCTCTTTGGTCTTCCCCTCTGCCCCATTTACAGCAGGGGTGTCCAAACTCGGACTGCTGCACCACACCTGATTAAATGATCAGGATCATTATCAAGCTTCTTCAGAGCTTGCTGATGAGCAAATTATTTAAATCAGATGTGTTGCAGCAGGGACAGATGGAAAACAGGCACGACACCGGCCCTTGAGGAGCGGAACCGGGCATGCCTGGTTTACAGCATAATTCTCTGGATACATCGACTGTTACTTTACCTGCACACGACCAAACAATGTCAGTCTGGCCTCACTAGAGCCCTTTTCACACTGCACTCGCTCAATGTGAAAGAGTCGTATAGCAACATGAAATGACAGCGGCAACCCGGTTGCCATGTACCCTTACAGTATTTGGAAGTGCTGACATAGTAGCCTACTAGGAAGTTAAAAAATATTTTGGATTTCTGGTTAGACTGCACCTCGACAAGATGTATCTTTCATTCTTGCAAAAAAAGCCCTGACTTTACTCATTTTAAGAAGGAAGAGGAGGAGATGAGCAGCAGAAAAGAAAACTAAAGGCTTGCCTGGAACGTGGATCGTTTAATCATGCTGTTACCTGTAAATAAGTCCACCAAAATCAGTCAATCAAAACTTTATTTATAGAGCTCTTTTCATACAGAAATTGTAGCTCAAAGTGCTTTACAGATTAAAATCATTGCACCCTACCCCGCAGGCACACACATAATTACAGTTATACTCACTTCACCCCAATCCTTAACATCACACACACACATACACAAAACTAAACTTCTGAGCATTTGGACAAACGGCTGAGTTCAGATCAAGAAAGGAAATATCCTGAGAGGAGCATGCTGCAACAAGAGCAGCAGTTCTGAAAGATAAAATGGATCCAAACAATTAGGACACTTACAAACAATTAGAAGAACCATAACATTGATCCTAAAACACACGGGGAGCCAATGCAGTGATTCTAAAACTGGTGTAATTCGGGCCTGCTTTTTGGTCTTTGTCAGGACATGTGCTGCAGAATTTTGTAAAAGATGTAAACCTGAAATATTCTTTTTTGGGGGGAAGAACGGAAAGCAGTATTGGCACAAAAGAGAATGGGGAGCACTCTGACAATGTTCTTTTAGTGGTAGAAACCTACTTTGCATTTTAGTGAAGTTCTTAATTTGTGGAATAAAAGTTAGCCCAGAGTCAAAAATTACACCCAGGTTTTTCACATGTGTGGATGGATTAAAAGACAGTACCGGTAACTGTAGTTTAGGTAAAAAGGTCTCTATTTGTGCCCCAGGACCAATGACTAAAACTTCACTTATGTCCTGTTTAAGATGGAGAAAGTTTTCTGCCATCCAGGATATAGTTAAAAAGTGCATCCAAAAGTGCCTTGTGTCACCTGGAGGCATGGAGTGAAATTTCACAGTTGTACCATACATCTCCACGTCTCTGGGTGACATCTCGATACATCACCAAGATGGTTAACAAGCACTGAGCCTAAAACCGAACCCTGGGCTGATTTTATAGGCCTTAGAGAGGTTTCCACATTTACCATAAAAGTCCTGTCTGTGAGGTAGAATGTAAACCATTTGTGTAAAGTACCTGAGAGGACGATGTGTTTGAGATTACTTAAAATAATATTGTGGTTTACTGGATCAAAAGTGGCACTCAAATTCAGTTGAACCAACACTGTCAGCTTTTTACATCATAATTTATCTAAAAATGGTAAGTTAGATCCTGGTCTAAATTTGTTGCGATCATTAGGACGTAAAATGCTCATGTTTAGGAGGGGCCTCACGACTGCCCCCTTAAAATCACCCACAATCACTATGCCAGGTCCTCTCCTATGTACTTGTCAAACATCACGCCGCCACCACTCGCAAGGAGAACGTTTTCCAATTTTAGGCATCTTGCCAGTGCAGTAGAAGTCTTTTTATCAGATAGTGCCACCGAGCAATGCTCCATTCCGTGGTCTACACACCTCGCCACAAACACAATGAATGGATGCGGTGTGAAAGGGTCTTAACTTTGTCTACAAACCTTCAAGTCTGTCCAGTCTATCCTCATCACTCACAGAGTGCTGTTTGTTTTGTTTCAGTCAATATCCCAACAGTTTTATGTATGTGTGTTTCATTGACTTTCACTGAGGTAAAGCTGGTTGTCACATACGACACATCATTCGACCAATGGTGGAAAGTTTTCACAAACACCTCTTTTGCCCTTCTCCTAAAGTGCCTTCCCACAACAGCAAAAAGGAAGGGGTTAACAGCACTGTTACTGTAGGCCAAATAAGTAGACAGCTGAATGCCGAGGTCAAGAACATAGCCCCAAATGCATCCAGAAGTTACTTGGAAGTATTCTAGAGTGTCCAGAAAGCGCATCACCTGGTGTGGTGTCCAGCAGAAGAGAAAGACAGCCATTACGGCTAGAACCAAGTGGGTGGCTTTTTTCTCTGTCCTCATTCCAGGGAGACCTCTGAGAGGACCTTTACTCAAAACAGCAACAATTTGACAGGTGCAGTAACTTAGCACCATAACAGGTATTAAAAAGCCAAATACATTTATGAGAATGTTGTGCTGCACCCTCCAGGCCAGGTGAGGGTAGACCAGGATACATGCATCCACACCAACATTCTGCACATATTTCACTGTGCGAAAGAGTAGCACGGGAATTGAAAAAAGGAATCCCAGCATCCAGGTCCCCAGGCAGATGCGCTTGGCCCACAAAGGCCTCCTCAGACGACAGGGGCTCATTGGCTTCACCAGAGCAAGGTAGCGGTCCAAGTTGACCAGTGTAAGCAACAGTACACTGCAGATGTAATTCATGTAGATGGCAACGTTGACTAGCTTACAGAGAACCTCTCCAAAGTCCCACTGGTGTCCACGAGCAATAGTAAAAGCCCAGAAAGGTAGGCAGGTCATCATGACCAGATCAGCCGCGGCCATGTTACCTAGGTAAACATCAGCCGCAGTGCAGTTCTTCCTCTGGAGGCAGAAGACACCGATCACAAAACAGTTTCCCAGGAAGCCTACTAGGCTGATCACACCAAGGTATGGCGGCTGTAGGGAGGACATCAACAGTAGGGTGGCAGTGTAGTTGTTGCAGGAGTCTATTTCGGGGATTGATGCATTCATAGCCATCTGAAAACTAAGGATGAGAGCAGTGTCACTATGCATACATGTTAACAAACAAATGACAGTTGTAAAGTGTGAGATAAGAAAAAGGTGAAAGTGGGGATATACACAATTTGAAAAGTGGATCATAAGTGTCAAGCAAAAAAATGAGAAAACACTGGTATGTGTAGGTAACTTGGTTAAGAGCATACCCATGCAAAAATAATAAAAGTATACACACAGCAGTAAAATGAATCAAAACCAATGTCACATACGACACATATCAGAGGCAGAGATGATTTTGAAAACATGTCAATAAATGGGGTAAAATATGATTTCAGAATTTCAAGACTGATTCGATTTAGTGGGATTTGATTCAATATGGCTTTCGCCTTTGTCATATGTATCAATATGTAACTACATGTAAAAGTTCCCCCTCCGTGAGCCGTCACCTTACCGTGGTGGAGGGGTTTGTGTGTCCCAATGATCCTAGCACCTAAATTGTCTGCCACGTTATGCCCCTAGCATGGCCATCCATGGCAAACAGGTCCTACGTAAGGGAGCTTGTGGAACTAATTTTCCCTTGCTGGACGCGGGTCTCCCTTCTGGTGCCAGGCCTGGAGGTCGGGCTCACTGCTGAGCACCCATGGGGTCTGGCCAGGTACAGCCTGAAAAGGCAATGTGGGTCCCCCTTCTTGGATGGGTCCCAAAGGGCCTTGGCAGTCTGATCCTTGGCTACAGAAGCTTGCTCTTGGGACATGGAATGTCATCTCTCTGGCAGGGAAGGAGCCCGGTGCATGAGGCAGACAATTTCTGACTAGGCATAGTCGACTTGCCACCACACACATCTTGGGCTCTGCTACCAGTCCTCCCGAGAGGGGTTAGACTCTCCCCTTAAACCTGCCACTCTGGAGTAGCCCACGGTGAGAGGCGCAGAGCAAGTGTGGGCATACCCTCTGGCTTGGCGCCTGTACATTGGGGTTCACCCCAGTGGACAAGAAGGAAACCTCCCTCTGCCTTCGGATGGGGGGGAGACAGGTCCTAAGTGTTATTTGTGCCTATTCACGAAAGAGCAGTTCAGAGTACCCACCTTTTTTGGAGTACTTGAAGGGAGTGCTGGAGAGCGCTCCTCCTGGGGACTCCCCTCGGTCTGCTTGGAGACTTCAATTCCTATGTTGACAGTGAGAACTGAAAGTGCATGATTGGGAGGAATGGCCCACCTGAACAGAACCCGAGTGGTATTTTGTTACTGGACTTCTGTGCTCGTCATGGTTTGTCCATAACGAACGCCATATTCGAACATGAGGGTGTCCATATGTGCACTTGGCACCTGGACATGACCTTATGACCGCAGTGCGACGACTGATTTTGTGGCCATGTCATCAGATTTGCGGTGTTTTGGACACTGGGTTGAAGAGACCAGCGTAGTTGTCAACTGATCACCTCCTGGTGGTGTTTCGGCTCCGATGGTGGCAGTACTGGCAGACCCAAACATACAGTATAGTGAGGGTTTGCTGGGAAAGTTTGGCAGATTCCCCTGTCAGAAAGAGTTTCAAATCCCACTTCTTGGGGGAGGCAGGCATTAAGTCTTAATGTCCCCTGTTTAAGTCCGAGTGGAGCTTGTTCCTCACCCCCATTGTTGAGGAGGCCTATTGGAGCTGTGGCCATAAGGTGATTGGTGCCTGTCGTGGCAGCATTCCCCAGTAATGGATGCCGTCAACCGGAAGAGCCCTATCAGGCATCTTTGATTTGTGGGACTCCAAAGGCAGCTGACTGGTACCGGCGGGGCAAGTGGAACGCAGCTTCGGCAAAAAGTTGAGCATGGGAGGAGGGCTCAGAGTTGAGCCGCTGCTCATCTGGTGCTCCCCGGTGAGGTGTTTTGGGCATGTCCCACTGGTGGGAGGCCCCAAGGATGACACAGGACACGCTGGGGAAATTAATATCTCCTGGCCAGTTTGGGAACACCTCAGGATTTGCCAGGACAAGCTGGACAAAGTGGTTCGGAGGTGGAAAGTGTGGGCTTCCCTGCTTAAGCTGCTGCCCCCGCGACCCGACCTCTGATACACGTAACAGAATGAGATGAAATGAGATGTAAAAGCTCTCCAAATCCTAAACTATCCATCCATCCGTTATCGATACCGCTTATCCTGACAAGGGTCGCGGGGCGTGCTAGAGCCTATCCCAGCTGTCTTCGGGCAGTAGGCGGGGGACACCCTGAATTGGTTGCCAGCCAATCGCAGGGCACACAGAGACATCGCATATCAGCCTGGCATCAGTGTGGATGATGCCATCATCTACCTCCTCCACACTTCACTCTCCCACCTGGAGAAGGCGGGGAGCACTGTGAGGATCATGTTCTTTGATTTCTCCAGTGCTTTCAACACCATCCAGCCCACCCTACTGGGAGACAAGCTGGAGCGGGCGGGGGTGGCGCACCACCTCACCACATGGATCCAGGACTACCTCACAAACCGGCCACAGTATGTGAGGACACAGGACTGTGTGTCTGACGTGCTCCTCTGCAGCACGGGGGCCCCACAGGGAACTGTCTTGGCTCCCTTCCTGTTCACCCTCTACACCTCGGACTTCAACTACAACACCCCTACCTGTCACCTGCAGAAGTTCTCTGACGACTCTGCGATTGTCGGCCTCATCACAGGCGGAGATGATCGGGAGTACAGAGAACTTACTCAGGGTTTTGTGGACTGGTGCCAGCAGAACCGCCTCCTGATCAATGCGGGGAAATCCAAAGAAATGGTGGTGGATTTCGGTAGGCGCCAGCACTCTTCACCTGCACCAGTGAACATCCGGGGAACAGATGTTGAGAGAGTCTCAACTTACAAGTACTTGGGTGTTCATCTGAACAATAAACTGGACTGGTGCGACAACACAGACGCCCTCTATAGGAAGAGTCAGAGCAGACTCTTCCTACTCAGGAGACTGAGGTCTTTTGGGGTTCAGGGGACACTCCTCAGGAACTTTTATGACTCGGTGGTTGCATCGGTCATCTTCCAGGGAGTGGTCACCTGGGCAGGCGGCGTCTCGGCCCGGGACAAGAAGCGGCTGGACAAACTGGTCAAGAGGGCCGGCTCTGTCCTGGGCTGCTCCCTGGCCTCTGTGGACTCGGTGGGGGACAGGAGGATGTTGGCCAAGCTGTCATCAATGCTGGGCAACCCGGACCACCCCCTCCAGGGCACCCTAACAGCACTCCACAGCACCTTCAGTGACAGACTGTTACACCCTCGCTGTGCAAAGGAGAGATTCCGCCGTTCCTTCTTGCCTGCTGCTGTCAGACTCTTTAACAAGAACATTGTGTAGTCTCTACAAACTGGCGGTCATTAGTGCAATTGTGCAGTCCTGCACCTGAGCTCGTATCGTGCAATACCCAATATTCCCCACTACTGTAATACCGTGCAATACTCAACATTCCCCACTACTGTTAGTCTAGTTTTATTTTTATCCAATGCTGTTCCTTACATTTCACTACAGCACTGCAGCACTGTCACTTAGAGTATTTTTTCCTCTGTACTATGTACAGGCCGAAATGAGTGTTCCTCATATTTTTTATGTAGATGTAGGTTGGTGTGTATACACATGTGTATATACACATGTTACTGCGTATATCTACATAGGTTTGATTCTAAATGTTTGCCGTCAATGTTATACATTAATGGCCACATTATGCCGCCGCCCCTGTGTGACCTATATCTTTGCTACTGTAACAATGAAAATTTCCCCACTGTGGGATCAATAAAGGCATTCTTATTCTTATTCTTATTCTTATCAATGCTGGGCAACCCGGACCACCCCCTCCAGGGCACCCTAACAGCACTCCACAGCACCTTCAGTGACAGACTATTACACCCTCGCTGTGCAAAGGAGAGATTCCGCCGTTCTTTCTTGCCTGCTGCTGTCAGACTCTTTAACAAGAACATTGTGTAGTCTCTACAAACTGGCGGACATTAGTGCAATTGTGCAGTCCTTCACCTGAGCTCATATTGTGCAATACCCAATATTCCCCACTACTGTAATACCGTGCAATACTCAACATTCCCCACTACTGTTAGTCTAGTTTTATTTTTATCCAATGCTGTTCCTTACATTTCACTACAGCACTGCAGCACTGTCACTTACTTAGAGTATTTTTTCCTCTGTACTATGTACAGGCCGAAATGAGTCATGTCATGTCATCTTCCAAACCGCTTATCCTATATAGGGTCGCGGGGAGTTGCTGGAGCCTATCCCAGCCGTCAATGGGCGAAGGCAGACTACACCCCGAACTGGTCGCCAGCCAGTCGCAGGGCACACATAGACACTGTCACTGAGTGGGAATCGATCCCACACTGCCCGCACACAACTCAGGCGTGTGTACCACTACACTATCAGCGGACATGGCCGAAATGAGTGTTCCTCATATTTTTTATGTAGATGTAGGTTGGTGTGTATATACATGTGTATATACACATGTTACTGCGTATATCTACATAGGTTTGATCCTAAATGTTTGCCGTCAATGTTATACATTAATGGCCACATTATGCCGCCGCCCCTGTGTGACCTATATCTTTGCTACTGTAACAATGAAAATTTCCCCACTGTGGGATCAATAAAGGCATTCTTATCTTATCTTAAAACAAACAACCGCACTCACAATCAGACCTAGGGGCAATTTAGAGTGTCCAATCAACTTACCATGCATGTTTTTGGAATGCGGGAGGAAACCGGAGGACCCGGAGAAAACCCACGCAGGCACGGGGAAAACATGCAAACTCCAAACAGGGTGGCCGCAGCCGGGATCGAACCCACGACCTCTGAACTGTGAGCCGGACGTGCTAACCAGTCGATCACCATGCTACTTAGACACCATACAACACACACCCAGAGTCAACAATAACAAAAACAAATCACCAAACTAGTGTTGACACGATATCAACATTTTGACTTCGATACTATACCTGCATAACATCTAAAATCCGCAAAAGCAGCAAAATTATAAATGACAAAAGAACTTCAAATAAAAAAAATTTATTAATTCAAAATATGACAATGTGCTTGATAAGAAAATAATATTTTAAACATTGTTAAACACTTACGAACATTTGCACTCATGTGGGAGAGTGAGATAAATACATTACACTTTTTTTCTACACTTGATTATTTATATTTTATAGAGTAGATGTAAATTAAACTTTAAGAAAACGAGTTCCCTTTAATTTATTTATTTTAAACGTCCCTAGTAGAAAATGTGCACAGCGGTTTATAGAGTCTTTAGTGTGACATCTACTGTAATGCGGTATTGAGCAGGTTATGACCATTTTCATGGCCAGATATGCAGCTGTATAGCCTCTATGCTTTTTGGACACAGAATTAGCCAATTCTGATTTTAAGTATGCATTTTTTAAAAAATAATTAGATCAATGCCTGCATTTAATTGTTTGTATAAGCATAATGTATACGTGTCATATATTTATTCACTACAAGCTTTTACATTTCATGCCATATTCTTGACTGCATTTCATGTCATCCATTGTTGATATTGACAATATATTTGCACCATTACGATCGAGCAAATATGTTCATTTAATTCAGACCATCTACCACCACCCCGTTCAGTCTACGTAACCCGTGGAAATATGACTTTTATATTTAGTAATGAATTATTTTATGTTTATATATGAAGTCGATGGAGCTAGAAACCTTTGTAACATATCTTCATCTGTATCAGAATGTAAAAAAATGTTTAACTGCTCACCTCATCTCGTTGACTTAATGCTCCAGATGTACCATGTCTTCCTCCCTGATTCCTTACTGTGAACTGGTGAGTCGTGACCAGTTTTATAGCAGGAAATCCAGAGCTCATCACCATGACATCACAACCAACATCTGTTTCTTACACAGACTGGGAGCTGTGCTCACCAAAATGTATTTACACAAATTCATTTTTTATGTCTGACTCAGTCTTGTGCATGGTTTTGTTCAGTTCAGTAACTACAATATTTTTGTTGTGTGTTTTGACACCACATGCCCAATTTAACATTTTGTGTGTCTACAAGTGGTTCGAATTCTTCATCCTCCTTCATTTGCTGCAGATGCTATCTTCACAAAATCAGTCTGGGTCAGAGCTAAACCTGCTAGACGAGTGCAATTAAGATATGATTATTAAACATTTCACAAAAGTAGGGTAGTTGTGATCCAATCAAATTGGAAAAAGTGTCAAATCTAGCACAAGCACACAGGCTTTTGATAATATATTTAATAATAATCAAGTATTAAGCATGACCACATCATTAATCAGAGATGCTCTCTAGAAAAGGAGGGTCACCACCATGTATGCTCTATAGCTATTTTAGTTACCTTAAAATAAATATAAACAATATAAATATAAAATAATCAAACAACAATAATAATAATAAGAAGAACATTTTATTAAAGTATTTTGTTCTAACCTCAACCTCGTTTGCTTTTCGTTTTCACTTCACTTCGAAGATTGTCATCTAGGCAGCACTGTGTTTCATTGGGGGTAGCATGTCTAACAGAACAAAAAGTTCAGGGTATGAATCTCAGATTTTCCCTCTCGCATGGGCTATTTGGAGATTATGACCAGGGGTCCATTTCAGGAAGCAGGTTTAGTGAATACTCAGAGTCTGCTAACCTTGAAATAAGGCAAACTCTAACTGTTCTGTTTCAAGAAGGGAGGTAACTCAAACCAGAGAAAGTGTTTTAACTCTAGCCGGTTTCAGAGAGAGAGAGGTAACTTAAGCTCCGTTTCAGTTACTGCAGTAAGAGACGCTCTGAACCTAACCTGGTCGGGAGCAGGTTTATCTCGTGAACCTCGAGTTTCGCTCTGTCTCCGCCCTCTTTCTGAGCCACACACCACTTTTCATTTCCTCATTCTGGACTCAAAACATCAGAATTTCCTAGCACAAAGTAGGTCAACCCAGAGGATTAGACTCAAGTTTTTGATGAACCTGTTTCCTGAAAAGGACCGCTGACCTCTGACCTCAGGTCCGTTGCACAAAGCAGGTTAATAAAACCCTTCCGCTGTCCGTCTATCCGCCATTTTGTCCAGCCAGACCAAATAATAATCGCCTATAGGCTGGTCCACCTATGATTTTAAACGGACTTCCATTAGCGTTTCCGTCTACAAACTTCAACCAACTTCCACTCGCCCCCCCACGCTGAGTGATATTTGAAACGAAAGACTCACCATGCCATCGAAGCCTCACCACTAAATG
Organism: Filicampus tigris; assembly: GCF_054856515.1. NCBI lineage: Eukaryota > Metazoa > Chordata > Actinopteri > Syngnathiformes > Syngnathidae > Filicampus > Filicampus tigris. The sequence goes on along the minus strand of NC_141236.1, from coordinate 1,404,296 downwards.
CGTCTCCTTTTAGGACCCAGAAGCCTCGGCCGTGGCCAACGGGAAACGAAAACCGCGCCGTCACCATTGAAGTCTCACTGCAAAACAGACGATATATGACGACATCGAAAAAATTGGTTTCTGACTATGCTTAATCCGGTTATTTTTATAAGGTTCCTGTCTATCGATTATCGCCTACAAAACGCACGTCCGTCATAGGCGGATAGATGGAGAGAGAAACAGAGATATACACACATGGCAGGACCGCTGCCACATGCAGTTCTATTACCACAACTTTAGTTTTGACGTGAATACTTACCTGAAAGTGTAGAACTTGAGAGAGCACCACTTCTGTCTGTTGCCTGCTAATGGTTATTCTCTGATTTGAAGTAAACCCATTCATATACTTTTGTTTCATATAGTAATTTCTCAAACCAGAACATAAATGAACATGAAATTGCAGCAGACATATATAAACTATGAATGAGTATTATGACAGACACACACATGCACACCCCTACACACACACACATCTAATGATCACTTTCCATCGTTGTTTCCTGGCAGAGCAAACACTGTTACACAACAATTCCCTGATGAGTTAAACAGAACACACAGGAAGATAAAACGAGAAATTTAATTTGACTTTAACCTGCAGGCAGATCTCTGGTATCAAACACAATTGTTCCAGGACTTAACCAAATTAAAAAATAAGCATTGCTGTCAATAGAAAATGAGGTGTCCTCCCCCAACAGTGCAGCAGTGTCACATCACTTGTGGAAAAGTTTGATCAGGCACTGCAATCGAACAGCTTGTACCAAGAGCAGTGAGGTATCCTGGCTGGTCCCTTAACATTATCTGGTGTGTTGTTGTGCGTGACAATGCAATGACAAAAATACTCCTAATATTAATTGCATACTAATCCATTCTAAATTATTAAAACATTTTAAGGTTATTTCCCTTTGGGGGGGAAACCTGTGAAAAGCTGTAAGACAATTTGGAGCTCAACCAAAATGTTGTTATCTTAAAATGTATTTTTTTATTTTATTCACTTTTGATATAATTACAGTAGTTAATTTATCTTAATGTGTAAAGGCCGCACGGTGTATGACTGGTTAGCACGTCCGCCTCGCAGTTCAGAGGTCGTGGGTTCGATCCCGGCTCCGGCCTCCCTGTGTGGAGTTTGCATGTTCTCCCCGTGCCTGCGTGGGTTTTCTCCGGGAACTCCGGTTTCCTCCCACATTCCAAAAACATGCATGGTAAGTTGATTGGACACTCTTAATTGCCCCTAGGTGTGATTGTGAGTGCGGATGTTTGTTTGTCTCTGTGTGCCCTGCAATTGGCTGGCAACAAATTCGGGGTGTCCCCCGCCTACTGCCCGAAGACAGCTGGGATAGGCTCCAGCACCCCCGTGACCCTTGTGAGGTCAAGCGGTATAGGCTTCTTGCTTTTTTGGCACTTTACTGGATGTTAACTGTAAAACTGTAACATACAAAACATAGCGACACATTACAATCATGTTATACATAGTTTGAAACAATATAGACTTGAATCAGCCACGGACATTAGCTGCAAACCCTAAAAAACGAGATCGTTTCCAACTAGGGTTGCCAACTCCCTGAAAAATAAATAAGGGACACCTAATCGGCGGGGACGGACGACCTGACTGCCTTCAACGAGGGATGGGCGTATCGATACCAAAATATTAATATTCCGATTCATAGTGCTCATTTTAAGTATTGATCCTCAAGATAAAGTAGTGATATTTGCAATTAATTCATATATATCTAATATATTTATTAATCTTTGATTTAGAATATTCTATTGTTAGCCAATCGGAATATTCACTGTGTTGCCAAGGGCAAAGAGCTTTCTGCCTTGGCAGAAACGTCTTTGACAACTGCAGAGTCAAACACAGAGCAAGACATGTCATAGTTGAGGCTTAAAATGAGCTCCCCTTTAATCAGTTCAGCAGAACATTTTCACATATTTGTCCACTTACTGTTTACTATATTTATAGTTTAAGTGTAGTATATTGACTGCCTGCACAGTAATTATTATGCATTTCTGTTTGAACTTGTAGTTAATGTAAGGCCGTGTGTGTATTCTTCATCTATTATTCATCAATTTATTACTTTTATGTATTATTAATCTATTTAGCATACTTGTCAATAAATTGTACTTGTTTATTCCACCCCAAAATGATTCTATGTTGTTTGTCCAAACAATGCTGACATTCATTGTACATTCCCCATATTAACAGGCGTGCACATCATTTTTTTTCATGGGTTACTCACATTAGTACCAGGAGATTGACTTTGGTACTCACTAGTGGTTCAACGGATCACATAAGTCATTAAAAAAAACTCCTAATGTCTAATATGGCCATTTAGGATTTAAAAACGCAATATAAGGCAGGATACCTTGTTGTTTTATACACTGTACACATAACAAGGTATTATGCCAGACATTTTGAGCTGATTGTTTTCTTAAAACTATTTAATGAGCAAAAGTGTTTTAATAAAATAAATGAAGACAAGGTTTTGTTTTATTTTTTGACCTTGAAGTGTAATTTAAGGCACCTTCTGTTGAGATCAGGTGGAGCGGTGATTCAAAATCATCTCCGCGTAGTGGAGAATAAGTGGAACATGGTTGTTTTCATTTCAGCCTCCAAACTGGCGTTTATTTTTTTTAACCTCTTCTTCTACTCGACTCAATACAAAATGTTGTGCTCCGTTCCACTTGCGTGAGCATTGTAACATCATCACGTAACATAACATTGAATCAGTAGTATCATTGTACCGTAACATAAAGAGTAAGGGCGCACCAACAAATCAATGTTTAACACCCCCACTCGCACTTAGCTCAATGCGTTACATGAAAACAAAATAAACTTCCCTCAAAGGCAAATGAAAACAAATACATCATGCAGTCAATGCATTTAAGTGCCAAATAAATTTTTCACAAAAATTCTCAGCTTTAACTTAGTCGCTGGTTTGGTTAACAGATCTGCAACCATTTGCTCAGTAGGACAGTACTCTAAGTTTATCCTTCCACTATTCACATGTTCTCTGATAAAGTGATACTTGATATCTCTGTGCTTGCACCTTTGTCTGCTCACAGGGTTTTTAGGTAGTGCAATTGTACCCTGTGTAACCCAGGTTAACATGTCATCATGTCATGTCATCTTCCAACCCACTTATCCTATACAGAGTCGCGGGGAGTTGCTGGAGCCTATCCCAGCCGTCAATGGGCGAAGGCAGACTACACCCCGAACTGGTCGCCAGCCAGTCGCAGGGCACACATAGACACTGTCACTGAGCGGGAATCGATCCCACGCTGCCCGCACACAACTCAGGCGTGTGTACCACTACACTATCAGTGGACCTCCCAGGTTAACATAGTGTCATAAAATAAGAGCCTGTTAATAAAAACAGTCGTTAAGGAAATACATGTAAATACTAAATAGATAAACATATCTTAAAAGTATGTTACAAGGTTGAAAACTGTGCAAATTTATTAATGTTTTTGTATTTGTATAAAATGATTAAACTATTTATCAAAACTTTTATTTTGAAGGACACGTAGCGACTTAACGTCGTGACGCATGTGACCAGAAATGCGCACTTTATATTTAGTTTTTTTCCCTCGTTCTTTCTGAAAACGACGAAGGTGCAGTAAGTCCTCGCGGAGCTGCTGCTAAACGAAAAAAGAAAAAATAGAAGGAAACCGAGCTATCGAATGCTATTTTTGTACGGAGAAAGACTTATTTTTTGTATTTTTTATTTTTCACAACCTGTTCTACATTGGTGATGTACTAATTACTGAACGGGACTTGGTGAGTTTAAGACTTGTATTTTCTTTTATGCAACGAACATTTTATAATATTGTATTGGTCAATTGATGAAAAAAAGAAGCTAAGATGTCGAATTTATGTTGTTTTATGTTAAAATGATGGCTGTTAACGGTGAACTGGTGCCTAATAGAATGCGGGTCGTGATACAATGTCTCTGCGATGTTTTTTTTCCACCTGCCACCGCCATTATTGAAACTGCGTCATTTTATTTGTATTCGTTTCATTCGACAGTAAACGGACTTTAACTTGTAATTGAAGTTACCCGATGTACTAATTGGGTTATTTATGCATATTATTTTGTTGTTATGATAGGCTACTGAGGTTTGATTCAGAAACGTCTGAACTCTTAACGGAGTTGGATTCTTTGTGCGAGACGCAAGATGGCGAGCCACCCACGAACCCCTTGAACTGTCTCTCACGCAGGAGCGGAGAGCAATTGCGGGACGTTTTAATATCCATCGGACCTGGTAGGATCTATCTGTTGTTTTCTCTGCTACACAGCAGTGGACTCTAAACTCAGGATTGACTATTCAGACATTCAGAAGAACATGAATGATTGAACCAGAGACATTTGAATACTTGGATTAGTTCAGTCTTTTGCTGAATTGTTTTGAGTTTGTACATTGTGTCACTTTTATTTTTTTGTCAACCATACATAATGATGCTGTAATGGTGTTATTGAATTGTTGATTGGTTTAAGCAACAAAGCAGAAATGGTTGAGATTTAAAGGTGGACTTAAGTGATTTGAACAAGATACCTGCCTTTACTGAACTTTATTCAAAACAAAGGTAGGGTCACATAAATAGATTTAAACGTAAAATTAGAATTTATTAAAATAACAACCCGGGTTGAGAACTGTATTTTCAAAACTAGATAATAGGTTTAAAGAAAAGGGATAAACAACCAAAAATATTACTTGAAAGCAGAGGGAATATATTTTCCTTACAGTTTATGTAAATCGTATGTCCATTATGTGTCAATTTTGTGTGTCATTTGTATGTCAATATGTTTGAATTCAACTAAAAGAAGCCGGCAGTTTAAACTTATTCTTGGTCTGTGGTCATTCAATTGGTTTATATTAATTACTACTACTTCAAATAGTCGAACTTAGTTCTGGTCCATTGATCTATTTAACTGTAGTCACTCCAGAAGTGTTACAGAAGTGGCAAGCCAGCCAGGAGTAGTGAATATACCAAATATTTTCCTTGACCCAGACATTCAAATAGGCCAAGACGGAGAAAAAAAATGGAAATAGTTGATGAAGAAAATGTTAAAGCCCCAAACTCAGTTACAATTAGTGGGATCACTGACACAGACGTTGATGAAGAATTAACTGACTTTCTGAACAGGTATGGGAGAATTGCTAGAACATTAAAAATAGATGAACCACAGTCTCCCTACCACAACAGTGCCATTGTGGAGTATGAGGGTGGAGCTGCCTTGACAGCTCTTGAACCCTTATTGCCCTACACACTTGAGTGCTCGAACGAAGTCACCTACCAAATTAGAGCTCTGTCAACTGAGTATATATCAGCTGTTACAAACAGCGCAGCCCACAGTTTTTTCAGAGAACTGCAGAAAATTGCCAAGATAAGCGGAAAACCTTTCGAAGCTGTTTTGCATGAGCACCTTTCTAAATGTGGACAGTCAGTTGCAAGCAACCCAGAAACACCTGAAAGTTTGAGCTCTATTTCAGAGAGGCAAAGTGAACCAACAACAACTGGTGATAGACCAACACAAGTCAATGACCAACTCCAAAGTGAAATTTGGAACCGACTAAACCTGACGTAAACCTCAATCCTCTTGGGTGAGTCAACCATCCACAAGCTGATCTTCCATCTGATATACCAATAAGCTTTTTAACTCATCCGGAGGTGCAAAAAGTTGTTGTAGAGCACATAGTCCGAAGTGAAGCTCCTGTCTCACAGATGAGTTCGTCTTTCCGCCTCAGACAGTTTTCAGGTAAAATACCTATTCCTAGTCATGAGGTTGATTTTGATACATGGCGCCACAGTGTTGAGCTCATACTTCAAGATCCTGATCTATCCGATTTGCACCGTTCACGCAAGATCTTAGACAGTCTTGTGTTTCCAGCTGCAAGTATGGTGAAACCTCTTGGACCAAACGCCTTACCATCAGCTTATCTTGAATTGCTGAACTCAGCTTTTGGCACAGTAGAAGATGGCGATGAGCTTTTTGCCAAATTCCTCAACACACTTCAGGACCCAGGTGAAAAGCCCTCACACTATCTCCACCGTTTGCAAATAGCTCTCTCCAAAGCTTTGAACAGAGGTGGTGTAGTTGCCAGTGAAGCTGACCGACACCTTCTTCGTCAATTCTGTCGTGGATGTTGGGATAATGCCCTGTTAGCAGATCTTCAGCTTGAAAAAATTAAAGATAAACCACCTACATTCGCTAAGCTACTGCTACATTTGAGAGTAGAAGAAGACAAGCATATTGCAAAGGAAAGTCGGATGAAGAAACATTTTGCTGTTTCCAGACCAAAAGTAGGATCTCAAGCTATTGCTGCCAATGCTAGCATCTCAGATCCCACGATGCAAACTGATCTCGCTGAAATGCAAACACAAATAATCCAGCTACAAAGTCAACTGACAAGATTGAAACCTCCCAATGAACACCCAGTGGAAGTTCCTCAAACCGACATGGTTACAGAATTAAGAGCACAAATCACCGAGCTCCAGAGCCATATCACCAAGATGAAGCCACAAAGCCGTAAGAAAATACATAATCCACCGACAGATAATACCAAGATGAAACCTGAACATAACGTACTTGAGCAAATTCCCTTGTCACCTCAAGCTGCGAAAAAAAGGCCAAAGCCTTGGTACTGCTTCCAGTGCGGCGAAGATGGTCACATCGTTTCCTCATGTACCAATGAGCCAAATCCATCCTTAGTTGCGGATAAAAGAAAACAACTGAGAGAGAAACAATCACTTTGGGATAAGCAAAACAGTCAGACCCAGCCTTTAAACTAAAAGTAGCACTCATGGCGGGACAAATGAGTGCTTAAACTGAAACTGAGACTAGTCCCACTGAACAATCACGTAAACCCAAAGAGAGGTTTCTGCATAACCGACCTCCATCCATCCATCCATTATCTCCCGCTTATCCGAAGTCGGGTCGCGGAGGCAGCAGCTTCAGCAGGGAAGCCCAGACTTCCCTCTCCCCAGCAACATCCTCCAGCTCTTCCGGAAGGATCCCAAGGCGTTCCCAGGCAAGCCGGGAGACATAGTCTCTCCAGCGTGTTCTGGGTCGTCCTCGGGGTCTCCTGCCGGTGGGACATGCCCGGAACACCTCACCAGGGAGGCGTCCAGGAGGCATCCTAATCAGATGCCCGAGCCACCTCAACTGGCTCCTCTCGATGCGGAGGAGCAGCGGCTCGACTCTGAGTCCCTCCCGGATGGCCGAACTTCTCACCCTATCTCTAAGGGAGAGCCCGGACACCCTGCGAAGGAAACCCATTTCGGCCGCTTGTATCCGAGATCTTGTTCTTTCGGTCATGACCCACAGCTCATGACCATAGGTGAGAGTAGGAACGTAGATCGACCGGTAAATTGAGAGCTTCGCCTTTCGGCTAAGCTCCTTCTTCACCACGACAGACCGATACAGGGTCTGCATCACAGCAGACGCTGCACCGATCCGCCTGTCGATCTCCCGTTCCATCTTACCCTCACTCGTGAACAAGACCCCAAGATACTTGAACTCCTCCACTTGGGGCAGAATCTCATCCCCGACCCGGAGAGGGCACGCCACCCTTTTCCGACTGAGGACCATGGTCTCAGATTTGGAGGTGCTGATCTTCATTCCGACCGTTTCACACTCGGCTGCGAACCGCTCCAGCGAGAGTTGGAGATCGCGGCTTGAAGAAGCCAACAGTACCACATCATCTGCAAAAAGCAGAGATGCAATCGTGAGGCCACCAAACCGGACCCCCTCGACACCTCGGCTGCGCCTAGAAATTCTGTCCATAAAGGTTATGAACAGAATCGGTGACAAAGGGCAGCCTTGGCGGAGTCCAACCCCCACAGGAAACGAATCCGACTTACTGCCGGCAATTCAGACCAAACTCTGGCATCGGTGGTACAGGGAGCGGACAGCCCTTATCAGGGGGCTCGGTACCCCGTACTCCCGAAGCACCCCCCACAGAACTCCCCGAGGGACACGGTCGAACGCCTTCTCCAAGTCCACAAAACACATGTAGACCGGTTGGGCAAACTCCCATGCACCCTCGAGGACCCTGCTGAGGGTGTAGAGCTGGTCCACTGTTCCACGGCCAGGACGAAAATCACATTGCTCCTCCTGAATCCGGGATTCGACCTTCCGACGGACCCTCCTCTCCAGCACCCCTGAATAGACCTTGCCGGGGAGGCTGAGGAGTGTGATCCCTCTGTAATTGGAGCACACCCTCCGGTCCCCCTTCTTAAAAAGGGGGACCACCACCCCGGTCTGCCAATCCAGAGGCACTGTCCCCGATGTCCACGCGATGTTGAAGAGACGTGTCAACCATGACAGCCCCTCAACATCCAGAGCCTTTATGAACTCCGGGCGGATCTCATCCACCCCCGGGGCTTTGCCACCGAGGAGCTTTTTGACTACCTCGGTGACTTCAACCCCAGAGATAGGAGAGCCCACCTCAGAGTCTCCAGGCTCTGCTTCCTCAGTGGAAGGCGTGTCGGTGGAATTGAGGAGGTCTTCGAAGTACTCTCCCCACCGACCCACAACGTCCCGAGTTGAGGTCAGCAGCACCCCATCTCCACTATAAACAGTGTTAATGGTGCACTGCTTCCCCCTCCTGAGACGCCGGATGGTGGACCAGAATTTCCTCGAAGCCGTCCGGAAGTCATTTTCCATGGCCTCCCCGAACTCCTCCCACACCCGGGTTTTTGCCTCAGCAACCGCCAGAGCTGCATTCCGCTTGGCCAGCCGGTACCCGTCAGCTGCCTCCGGGGTCCCGCAGGCCAAAAAGGCCCGATAGGACTCCTTCTTCAGCTGGACAGCATCCCTTACCGCTGGTGTCCACCAGCGGGTTCGGGGATTGCCGCCACGACAGGCACCGACCACCTTGCGGCCACAGCTCCGATCGGCCGCCTCAACAATGGAGGCACGAAACATGGTCCACTCGGACTCGATGTCCCCCGCTTCCCCCGGGACGTGGGAAAAGTTCTGCCGGAGGTGGGAGTTGAAACTCCTTCTGACAGGGGATTCTGCCAGACGTTCCCAGCAAACCCTCACAATACGTTTGGGTCTGCCAGGTCGGACCGGCATCTTCCCCCACCATCGGAGCCAACTCACCACCAGATGGTGATCAGTTGACAGCTCCGCCCCTCTCTTCACCCGAGTGTCCAAAACATGCGGCCGCAAGTCCGATGATACGACTACAAAGTCGATCATCGAACTGCGGCCTAGGGTATCCTGGTGCCAAGTGCACATATGGACACCCTTATGCTTGAACATGGTGTTCGTTATGGACAATCCGTGATGAGCACAGAAGTCCAGTAACCGAACACCGCTCGGGTTCAGATCGGGGGGGCCGTTCCTCCCAATCACACCTCTCCAGGTCTCACTGTCATTGCCCACGTGAGCATTGAAGTCCCCCAGCAGAACGATGGAGTCCCCAGGTGGAGCGCCCTCCAGCACACCCTCCAAGGACTCCAAAAAGGGTGGGTACTATGCGCTGCCGTTTGGTGGATAAGCACAAACAACAGTCAGGACCCGTCCCCCCACCCTCAGGCGGAGGGAGGCTACCCTCTCGTCCACCGGGGTAAACCCCAATGTACAGGCGCCAAGCCGGGGGGCAATAAGTATGCCCACACCTGCTCGGCGCCTCTCACCCTGGGCAACTCCAGAGTGGAAGAGTGTCCAACCCCTCTCGAGAGGACTGGGACCAGAACCCAAGCTGTGCGTGGAGGTGAGCCTGACTATATCTAATCGGAACCTCTCAGCCTCACACACCAGCTCAGGCTCCTTCCCTGCCAGAGAGGTGACATTCCATGTCCCAAGAGCTAGTTTTTGCCGCCGGGGATCGGACCGCCAAGGTCCCCGTCTTCCGCCGCCGCCCAGCTCACACGGCACCCGACCCCTTTGGCCCCTCCCACCAGTGGTGAGCCCATGGGAAGGGGGACCCACGTGTCCTTTTCGGGCTGAGCCCGGCCGGGCCCCATGGGTGCAGGCCCGGCCACCAGGCGCTCGCCATCGAGCCCCACCTCCAGGCCATAACCGACCTGCTACTGTGAAAATACCCAAAGGTCTGATTGGAGCTAAATACACTGCTCGAGTACAAATCAATGAACAAACTTGCAATTGCCTTCTTGATACCGGATCGCAAGTGACCACCGTGTCCCAGTCTTTCTACAAAAGCTATCTCTCACACCTGAAAATCCATTCAATACAAGATCTGTTGGAAGTTGAAGCCGCAAATGGTGAAAATGTTCCATATTCTGGTTATATTGGTGTTGATATTACCTTCCCAAAAGATTGCTTTGGAACTGAACTCACTGTGTCCTCTCTTGCATTAATTGTTCCAGACACACGCTCTAATGTCCAGTCTTCTCTCTTGATTGGCACTAACACACTTGACCCTCTCTTCGAAAGTCTACTTTTGACAGACACAGATCTCAGTGTCCTCCCACATGGATACCGAGTGGTACTGAGCGTGTTGCAACAGAGGCACAAAATGAAAGATGATGGCAATATTGGTCTTGTCACTCTGTCGGGAAAAGAGCCTGAAATCCTTCCTGCTGGAAAAAGTCAAGTCCTGGAGGGAGTCGTTCATGTAAACACCGAAACTCCAGGGAAGTGGGTAGTGGTTGAGTCTCCCTCTTCATCCTCCTTGCCTGGTGGAGTTGTTGTTACCAATTGTTTACTTACCCTTCCTGAAAACCACTCACAGAAGATTGCAGTTGTCCTACGTAATGAAAGTGAACATGACATATTTATTCCTGCGAAAAGTGTCATTGCAGAAATCCATGCTGTGCAAGAGGTAGTGAAAACCAAGCAGAAATCCAACTTGAGGCCTACAAAGCTCAATCTAAATTTTTCTGATTCCTCAGTTCCTGCCGAGTGGAAGGAGCGAATCATACAGAAGTTGAGTGCTATGCCCGAAGTATTCTCACTACATGATACAGATTTCGGTTGCACTAACAAAGTCAAGCACCAAATCAAACTAAGTGATGAAACTCCCTTCAAACATAGACCTCGTCCAATACGACCACAAGACATAGTATGCCAGCATTTACAAGAACTGAGTGAAGTAGGAATAATCCGCGAGTCTGCATCGCCGTTTTCCTCGCCAATAGTTGTGGTTAGGAAGAAAAACGGAGATGTAAGACTTTTTGTTGATTACCGAAAACTGAATTTGAACACAATCAAAGATGCCTATGCACTCCCTAATATGGAAGAAGCCTTTTCAGCACTCACAGGATCAAAGTGGTTCTCGGTCCTTGATCTTAAGAGTGGATACTACCAAATCGAGGTAGACGAGACAGACAAGCACAAGACAGCCTTTACATGTCCAATGGGGTTCTTTGAATTTAACCGGATGCCTCAGGGTGTTACAAACGCGGCCAGCACATTTCAAAGGCTGATGGAGAAATGTATGGGTGACATCAACCTCAAAGAAGTCCTCGTCTTCCTGGATGACCTTATAGTGTTTTCAGAAACACTCGAAGAACATGAAACCCGACTTCTCCATGTGATTAATCGTCTCAGAGAATATGGTCTAAAGCTGTCACTTGAAAAGTGCATATTTTTTCAGACATCCGTGAAGTACTTGGGCCACATTGTTTCCCAGCGTGGTGTTGAAACAGACCCTGAAAAAGTTGCAGCCTTAAGAACATGGCCAAGTCCCAAGGATTTGAAAGAGCTGCGCTCCTTCTTAGGATTCGCGGGATATTACAGAAGGTTTATTAAAGCCTTTTCTAAAATTGTCAAACCTCTTACCAGCCTTACAGCCGGATATCCACCACTGAGGAAGAGAAATGGCTCCAAGTCAAACAATGTCCAATACTTCCAGCCAAAATCTCTTTTTGGAGAAAGATGGACAGAAAGTTGCCAACAAGCATTTGAAACTATAATAAACAAACTGACTTCTGCTCCAGTTTTGGGCTTTGCCAACCCCATCTTATGCAAGTACGACCGGGTTGGGGGCAGCTCTTTATCAAGAGCAGGACGGAGAGATGCGTGTAATTGCATACGCGAGCAGAGGACTATCAACAAGCGAAAGCCGTTACCCTGCTCACAAACTTGAGTTTCTTGCCCTCAAGTGGGCTGTAACGGAGAAGTTTTGTGATTACTTGTATGGAAGTCCTTTCACGGTAATAACTGACAGTAACCCTCTCACTTACATTTTGACAACCGCCAAGTTGGATGCAACAAGCTATCGCTGGCTGTCTGCCCTCTCCTCCTTTGAATTTCATCTTCGGTACAGAGCAGGCAATCAAAACGCTGATGCCGATGGCTTATCTCGTCGTCCACACCCTGAGCCAATAAATGATAGTGTCTCCTTGAAGGAACAAGAGAGAATTCGCCAGTTTGTCCAACATCACTTACCTGGTACAGATCCTTTCAATCATGTTCCTCATGCAGTAAAAGCAATCTGTGAAAAACATCTAGTTCTACAATCTCTTGATTCAGATGACAATGCTTTTACTTACCCACTTGTAATGTCTTTGTCCATGTCCGCTGATGCTATTCCTGATAGTTTTGATCAGTGTGATATTCTTCCTGTCATTCCAAGCATGTCAGAAGAGGAGTTAAGACAAAGTCAAAGAAATGACCCTGCTATAAATGAAATTATACACCAGCTTGAAACAGGTGAAACATCTGCTCCTACTGTACGGAAAGAAATTTCACAACTCCCCATCTTTCTACGTGAACTAAAAAAATTTCAGCTGCAGAATGGAGTTTTATACCGGAAGAGAAACATTGGTGAAACCCAGTATCAACTCATTCTTCCTGAAAGCCTGAGACCCATGGCGTTAAAAAGTCTTCATGATGACATGGGCCATCTTGGTTTTGACCGTACTCTTGACCTAGCCAGAACCAGATTTTTCTGGCCGAAAATGGCCTCAGACATCGAGCAAAAAATCAAAATTTGTCACAGGTGCGTCTGCCGGAAAACACTACCAGAGAAGGCCGCACCCTTGGTAAACATACATGTTACCAGACCCCTGGAGTTAGTATGTATTGACTTTTTATCTATCGAACCAGACCGCAGTGCCACGAAGGATGTCCTTGTAATCACAGACTTTTTCACAAAGTATGCTGTTGCAACTCCTACTCCAAACCAAAAAGCTCGAACAGTAGCGAAGGCACTGTGGGAAAACTTCATCATCCACTATAGTTTTCCAGAGAAGCTGCATAGTGATCAAGGAGCAGACTTTGAATCAAAAACTATCAAAGAACTGTGTGACTTCGCTGGAATACAGAAAGTTAGAACCTCACCTTATCATCCCAGGGGAAACCCTGTGGAAAGATTCAAGAGGACATTACTAAACATGCTAGGTACACTCAAAGATGAAGACAAGAGGCACTGGCGTGACTTTGTGAAGCCACTCGTACATGCGTATAACTGTACCAAACATGACAGCACAGGATTTACGCCTTACGAGTTAATGTTTGGTAGGCAGCCTCGACTACCAATAGACCTTGCCTTCAATCTTCCTCTGAACCATTGTCAGCAACAATCTCATTCGCAGTATGTCAAAACTCTCAAATCTCATCTCCATGAGAGTTACCAACTGGCTATCAGAAATGCTGCTAAAGCTGCTGAACGTAATAAAAGCAGATATGACAAACATGTAATTGAATCTGTCCTAGCTATTGGTGATCGTGTGCTTGTGAAGAATATCCGAATCAGGGGTAAACACAAGTTGGCTGATAGGTGGGAGTCCGTTGTCCATGTGGTCATTAGTCAAAAGGATAACTTGCCTGTGTATACAGTAAGGCCAGAGCATCACAATGGTCCTACTAGAACTCTTCACAGAGACCTTTTGTTACCATGCGGATTTTTGCCAACTGCCCCTGTAAATTCTCCTACAGTCCAAGACAAGCCCCGTCGGCCAAGCACACGACAACATCCAATACCTGATCCTGAAGAACCTGAACTTGAATACAACTCTGAGGAAGAGGAAAACTATCCCTTGTATCACCCTTCAGGTCCTCCACGGGAGATCTCTAGGTCACTTGAGGAATACGAGGTCGTTCTTCCCGGAACTCATTCAAATCTTGCTGATCAACAACCTGAATCAGATAATGCTAAAGTTCCAGTACTTTTGACATTTCCTGATGATGTGCCAAAAGATTTATCTGACACTGAAAAATCACCTGAAGTGGAAAAATCACCTGAAATGGAAATTGTACTTGGAAAGAATGCACTTGAAAAGGAAGGGAAACCAAATTCTTATCAGAATGAAATGGACAATGCCCCAGATTCAGCCGAGCCGAACAATGAGGAAATAACTAAAACTCAAGAAAATGAAAAAGAGTCTACAACAGATGACAATGAAGAAATTGTCTCTGAAGCAGAACCAGTGGTCAGAAGATCTTCTCGAGAGAGAACAAAACCCAAACAGTTGACCTACCCTCAATTAGGGAACCTCCTTGTCAGCATAGTCCAATCTTTGTTCCAGACCTTAAGTGAAGCTGTAACTAGTTCAATTGAGACTCATGAGAATGAAGTAGTTTGACAATGCATTATGCAAAGGGACTTGCATAGATTTAAGCGGGGAGGGTGTAACCCAGGTTAACATAGTGTCATAAAATAAGAGCCTGTTAATAAAAACAGTCGTTAAGGAAATACATGCATTGTAAATACTAAATAGATAAACATATCTTAAAAGTATGTTACAAGGTTGAAAACTGTGCAAATCAGAAATGCGCACTTTATATTTACTTTTTTTCCCTCGTTCTTTCTGAAAACGACGAAGGTGCAGTAAGTCCTCGCGGAGCTGCTGCTAAACGAAAAAAGAAAAAATAGAAGGAAACCGAGCTATCGAATGCTATTTTTGTACGGAGAAAGACTTATTTTTTGTATTTTTTATTTTTCACAACCTGTTCTACATTGGTGATGTACTAATTACTGAACGGGACTTGGTGAGTTTAAGACTTGTATTTTCTTTTATGCAACGAACATTTTATAATATTGTATTGGTCAATTGATGAAAAAAAGAAGCTAAGATGTCGAATTTATGTTGTTTTATGTTAAAATGATGGCTGTAAACGGTGAATTGGTGCCTAATAGAATGCGGGTCGTGATACAATGTCTCTGCGATGTTTTTTTTCCACCTGCCACCGCCATTATTGAAACTGCGTCATTTTATTTGTATTCGTTTCATTCGACAGCAAACGGACTTTAACTTGTAATTGAAGTTACCCGATGTACTAATTGGGTTATTTATGCATATTATTTTGTTGTTATGATAGGCTACTAAGGTTTGATTCAGAAACGTCTGAACTCTTAACGGAGTTGGATTCTTTGTGCGAGACGCAAGATGGCGAGCCACCCACGAACCCCTTGAACTGTCTCTCACGCAGGAGCGGAGAGCAATTGCGGGACGTTTTAATATCCATCGGACCTGGTAGGATCTA
This sequence comes from Filicampus tigris, assembly GCF_054856515.1. Classification (NCBI taxonomy): domain Eukaryota; kingdom Metazoa; phylum Chordata; class Actinopteri; order Syngnathiformes; family Syngnathidae; genus Filicampus; species Filicampus tigris. Next base: position 1,388,853 of record NC_141236.1, on the reverse strand, counting down.
TCTGTTGTTTTCTCTGCTACACCGCAGTGGACTCTAAACTCAGGATTGACTATTCGGACATTCAGAAGAACATGAATGATTGAACCAGAGACATTTGAATACTTGGATTAGTTCAGTCTTTTGCTGAATTGTTTTGAGTTTGTACATTGTGTCACTTTTATTTTTTGTCAACCATACATAATGATGCTGTAATGGTGTTATTGAATTGTTGATTGGTTTAAGCAACAAAGCAGAAATGGTTGAGATTTAAAGGTGGACTTAAGTGATTTGAACAAGATACCTGCCTTTACTGAACTTTATTCAAAACAAAGGTAGGGTCACATAAATAGATTTAAAGGTAAAATTAGAATTTATTAAAATAACAACCCGGGTTGAGAACTGTATTTTCAAAACTAGATAATAGGTTTAAAGAAAAGGGATAAACAACCAAAAATATTACTTGAAAGCAGAGGGAATATATTTTCCTTACAGTTTATGTAAATCGTATGTCCATTATGTGTCAATTTTGTGTGTCATTTGTATGTCAATATGTTTGAATTCAACTAAAAGAAGCCGGCAGTTTAAACTTATTCTTGGTCTGTGGTCATTCAATTGGTTTATATTAATTACTACTACTTCAAATAGTCGAACTTAGTTCTGGTCCATTGATCTATTTAACTGTAGTCACTCCAGAAGTGTTACACCTGGTTGTCTTCACATACTTCGGCTTGTGCATATTGGTATTTGTCTATTCCATCTAATAGCTGTTCAAGATAGATGCATTCTTGTATAGCTGATGCCAGAGATATATATATTCAGCCTCACAAGTAGATAAGGCTACTGTTGGTTGAGCGCTTCCCTCACTCATGCTGACACAATATCCTGTCATACTATGCCTGTCTGTTGCATCTGACGCCCAGTCAGCATCGCAGTACACCTTGAGACCGAGTCTCGTTGTATTGTTTCTTTTGTAACACAATTCAAAATCAGTTGTCCCTTTCAAGTTCTGAACATGTTTAACTGTGTTCCAGTGTTCAACTGTTGGGTCAGCAAAGTGTCGGGATAGTTTACTGACCACATAACTAAGATCCGGTCGTGTGCATGTGGACAAGTAAATCAAACTTCCCACTGCTTCCCTGTACTTCTTTGGTTTATTCATCTTTTGAGCATCTTCTGAGTACTCTAATTTGAGCTCACATGGAGTCTGTCTGGGTTTGCAATCTTGCATTTCAAACCTTTCAAGAATTTTATTAGCATATCTTTTCTGTGACATTTTAACCTGATCCTCTGATTGGTTAAAGTCTATTCCAAGAAATGATTCAACTGTCCCAAGTCTTTCATCTTAAACCTCTGTGTGAGCATCCTTTTCACACTGTTCAGTACATCTTCATTAATCGCTGCTATGATAAGATCATCCACCCATATCAATAAGACAATCTTTTCATCATCATTCTACTTTGTGTACACACAGTGGTCTGCGGGATTTCGTTTGAAACCATTTGAAACCACCATCACTCAAATATGCATGTAGGATCACATTCCAGTTCCTCAAGTATGGATAATGAATGAATGAATGACTTCTCCATAAGGTGCTATGTCTGGCAAAAATCTTTCTGTTGCCTCTATGGTATCACTTTTGGACTAAAGAAAGTACACCAATATGGTACCGGAATAATCATCTGTGAATGATTGTGCATATCTGTGCCTTTCTATGCTAGGTGTCCGCATGGGATCTGCCAAGTCAGTGTGCACTAGTTCTAAGGGTTTCCTAGCCTTACTGTCTGGGTCCCTATTTCTTGTCTGTCTGAATTTTCCATGTGCACACACTTCGCAGAATGCTGGCTTTACTGTTGTGTTCATTATCTTCATGCCTCTCTCTACACCTTGTAATTTTTGTACATCTTGAGTTGCAATGACCTAAAATTCCGTGCCAAGTTTGTACATCATGACACACACATTGTTTATACTGATCAACATTCTTTTCAACAATTAGCAAATAAAACAAGTTGCCACCTTCATGGATGTCAAACCTGTTACCATCCTTGGTAATCATGTGACTGTTCTCTTTTTCAAAGATGATCGTCGCTCCTCCATTTGTTACTTTTGCCACTGAAAAGATGTTGTGGGGGTATGAAGGCATGTACAGTGCCTCTCTCAGATGCACTGTGTGTTGTCGCCCAGCACTGTCTTGCAGATAGATTACCGCTGTTCCTCGGCGTTGTGGTATCCCGCTGCATTTGGTTCCATCAGCCAATTCCACTGAATGAGACTCTGGCCTGAAAGAATCATCGAAGCTTTTGAACTTCCCGATGTCATTAACAATGTGGGATGTCGCTCCTCCGTCCACCATGATGCCTTTCAACTTCATGTCCTCAGTCGTTCTCTCTGTCTTCATGTGCTGGGCCTTGAAGAACTGGTCTTCGTCGTTATCCTCTTCTGCGAGTCGCCTCGCTCCATCCTGAGTCCCCTTTTTCCTGCATATGGACTCGTAAACAAATATTTAGTTATTCTGTGACTACAGATAATTTTCTTAAACAAATCTCATTGCCCAAGGAGGCTGTCATGTGTAGGAATGTAAATTGCAAAAATTTTAAACATAGGGTTGCTATAAATGCTATGTATGAAAATATTGTCAAAGTGCTGCTTAAAGCAAGTGCACCTATACAGAAAGTAAAGGCCAAAAAGAAAGGAAAGTCAGGATGGAATGCACATGTCGCTGAGTTTCTTTATAAAGCAAGAAATGCTTCTCAGGTGTGGATTCTGGCAGGAAGACCAAGACATGGGCCGTTTTTTGAACAGAAACGCGTCACGAATGCTCAGTATAAGAATGCGTTGCATTTTATTTTAAAAATGAATGTGCTATGAGAGCTGATTAATTGGCCAGGAAACTCTTGTGTAGCAACAAACAAAACTTTTGGAAGGAGTTAAAATACATTAGAGCCAGTAAAAAATATCTGCCGAGTGCAATTGATGGCATCTGTGGCACTGATGACATCTTAGAGCTATGGCGTCAGCACTATGGTAAATTATTTAATGGTCTTCGGCGTGAGCCTTTTGCCTTGAATGATGTTGGCCACGCAGGGATAATAATGTCAAATGAAGTTCTCGAAGCTGTCACTGGCTAATAATAAGGCTTGTGGGCAGGATTGTGTTACAGCTGAACACTTAAAGTTTGCAAGCGCAAGGTTAGCGCCACTGCTCTCCATTTGTCTCACAGCCTTTCCCTCATGGATTCTTACCTGACACTATGCTAACTGTGTTATTGACCCCAGTCATTAAGGATAAAACTGGGAAGGTTGGTAATTTTGACAACTATAGACCTATAGCTCTTGCTAGCGTAGTGTCAAAAGTCATGGAATCAATTATACTAGACAAGATTTAACAATTTATCACATCTACTGATAATCAGTTCGGGTTCAAGGCTGTGTTAGGCACTGGTATGAAAAACAAACTATGCAGATTAAGTGGGGGAATAATGTGTCCAGTCCATTTAATGTAAGCAATGGAGTCAGGCAGGGTGGAATTCTGTCCCCAGTTTTATTCAACGTATATATGTATACAACTGTATATGGATGAACTCTCAACAAGGCTCAAATCATGTAAGTCTGGTTGTGTGGCTGGAAATTTAATCGTAAACCATTTACTATATGCTGATGACTTAATAGTGTTTAGTCCAAGCTCTGCTGGCCTGCAGCAGCTCCTTAACATCTGTACTGATCACAGTTTGCAGCATAATATAAAATATAACTCAACAAAGAGTGTGGTTATGATATGTAGAGCAAAGAAGGACAAACACATGAACTACCCTCTTTTTCATCTGCTAAACACAGTCCTCACTGTAACTGAAATTGATTGGAATCATATCATTGGAGAAATGGGGAATAGGTCTTTCTCCATGGTACGATGTTACCTTTTTGCCGGATCACATTGATAACATTACTTACGCTCTCCAGGGGTTTGCTAACGAGACTATTAGGGGGTTCGAATATTTGCCTATTACAAAAAGAGTCATAGATTGACTCTGCTTAAGCATGATATGGCGCTCGATTATATTTTGGCTAGGCAAGGGGGCTTGTGTGTATCCTTGAACTTGACAGGAGCTGCCTGCTATACTTTGATACCTGATAATTCTGATAATATCACTAGCGTCGTGGATGCGTTGCGCAATATCAGGGATTCCTTTGGTCCCTCGGAGGGGTCAGGGTGGTCAGCTACAAATTGCAAGATAAATTGGGTCCTGTAGGAGCTCTTATAGTCCAGCTCTTAGTGGCACTCATCTTGTCGTGATGCGTATTGTGTTACCTTTATATAGTGCTATTACCGTTCGTGACAACTATTTCCAAGACAAAATTCAGTTTCTTATGATAACTATTGAGGATAACGTGGTGAATCTAGGGGTTGCTACTTTCATAAAGTATCCCAGTTGAATGGCTTAATGTATTCTTTTCTTTTTGGGATTTGGATTTATTGTCATGTTTGTTATTTTGGTTTATTCTGGGGTTATTTGTGATGTAGTATTGCTCATCTGAGTCAGTCATGTCCAGGCTATGGTTAGAGGTGAAGTGCAAGGGTTTTTTTACGATTCGCTGATCGAGTTATTGCATTTGTTGTGTTATTATGGAGCATTTATTTATTGACTGCTTGATGGTCGTTTTGTCTTATTTTGATCTCGTACCTTACTCTGAACATGACTGATGTTGATGATGTGATGTTTACTTGAAAAGTGTGTTATTCTGTGTGTGCTGTCATTACATTCTTCTGGCAGATGTTTTTTTTTTTTGCAGAGAACGTGGAGCTGCTCGGGGTCCCGCATAGGATTCGATGGACGATGTTGGACTAATGTGAGGACAATGAAATATGGACAGCGGGCCCTGGACAGTTTCACCCAGTTCAAGGATGCGCTGCTTTGTCAGTGTTTTGAACTCTACATCACGCACGCACACTGGGGGCAACACAGGGGAAAAACTTGCTTACTGTGTTTTGTTTTGATTAGTATCTAGCGTGAATGTTTTGTTTCGTATATAAGTGTGTAATTTTATGGGTTAACCGTTTAGGTGTTTTCGGTAATTAGTTTTTATGCTTTAGTTCTTGCTTTGAATGTTTTGATTTTTATGATGTTTTGACTTTGTGACAGTGGTCCTTTGTTCCGATTGGCTTGTGAACAAAAGGGTCACTGATGTGTTTAGGAAGAACTTCTTTTTTTCTCTCTCGAATCGCGAAAGAGTTTTTTCTTGACCGAAATTCAGCGAATCCTCTATTCTCCCATGTGGACCACACTAAATTGTCACTGTTGTCCTCGGCTCAATTTGGGGGGTTGATTTTGGATGAGAAACTCTGCCGTGACCAGTACACTGGTGTTGGGATTTGAATTGATTGATTGCCTGGTGGTCGCACAAGGAGGTTTCTGGGAGACGTCGCCCATGTGTGGATTTATTCTTATAGCATTTAAACAAAATAATAAAAAAACAGATCTCCGTTTTACGTGCAAAAGCTCATTGGCAGTTTATCCCGTTTAAATTCTAAGTTTAAAAAAAAAAAAAATCTACCTGGCTCCCAGGCACTCCTACATTCCATGCCAAAAAATCCATCAACAGAACCTAGAAGAAGGAGGAGGGGCCGTTCCTTTGGACTGTGTCCATCAAATGTTTCAAATGCAGCTGTTATCACACAAATACATTTCATTGTCTCGCCGGGGGGATCATGCATTAACTTTATCTTTGCACAATAACTTCAATAAAGTCCTTTGGATAAATTGCAACGCGTGATTGTAGTTAATAAGGTAAGATGTTTTAAGACAACCTAAGACAAACTAACACATAACTTTCACACTTTTTATTTGGTGATGTCTTAGGTCGTCCGGGCCGCTGGCCGGCCGGGAGCACGCTGCGCCGCGCTCACGATTTATAAACACAGCTGTTGTACTGTAGCCTACTATCCGATTTTTACAAAAATGTATTAGAGCAAACAAATCATTACAAATATGGAGGAGAAAGTATCCAGCTTGACTCTGACTAAATAAACGGCACATTTGAATCGTGGACGAGACTAAGCGAGAGGCTGCGATGACGCGCACCGAGTCAGCTCGCGTACAGTACAGTGTGTGGAAAAAGTAAATCCGTTTGTGCTCTCGTTGGTCGATCTCGCGCTGGGAACCAGTCACCGCCTTTTATGAGTGCCTGCGGGTATGTACAAAGCCTCCAAGTCAACTCATATCTTTGAAACAATGCGTCTTTCTGCAATATAGCTCCCGATATGGCTGTGTTGTTTCATTTTTAATTTATGAATGATTCTGAAAAATCCGCGCAAGTTGAAGCGCGAAGTAGCGAGGGATCACTGTATTTTTATTTTCAAATAAAAACAAGTAGGCGGCACGGTGGTCGACTGGTTAGCACGTACGCCTCACAGTTCAGAGGTTGTGGGTTCGATCCCGGCTCCGGCCTCCCTGAGTGGAGTTTGCATGTTCTCCCCATGCCGTGGGTTTCCTCCCACATTCCAAAAACATGCATGGTAAGTTGATTGGACACTCTAAATTGCCCCTAGGTGTGATTGTGAGTGCGGATGTTTGTCTCTGTGTGCCCTGCGATTGGCTGGCAACCAATTCAGGGTGTCCCCGCCCACTGGCCGAAGACACCTGGGATAGGCTCCAGCACGCCCGCGACCCTTGTGAGTATAAGCGGTATGGATAATGAATGAATGAATGAATAAAAACAAGGAAAGGGCCCTTATCTGGGCAAAAAGTATGAGTATATTATTTATTTTAGTTCATATATTGCTTTTACTTTATTTTTTTGAGAGCTTGTGCAGCAGCTGTTTCGGTAAAGTGAAAGCAAAGACTATTACATATTGTTAAAATGAGGTTTATTAGGGATGCATGCTAACCTCGCCATGCTTCTCTAACGTACCAAACACACACACCACTGTGGGGAAGAGTCAGGCCAGAGAGACTGTATATCGTGTTTAATATTTGTTTTTGATTTTTACTATTATTTCCCGATATTGACACATCTGTAGTGGTTTTTATAAAATTTGGACTTGTTGGACCTTTTTTCTAGTCAAACAGCACAGATATTGGAAATGAACAGCTTGAAAATAATACATTATAATCAGAGGTGTGGATGTCACGAAATTTTGTTGGTCTGTCATTCAACATCCATCAGCGGCCACGGTACCCGTCTGTCATTCATCAGCCCCCCCCCCGAAAAAAAGTCAGGAAAACGGGCGTCACGGTTAGTGATGATTACACTGACGGACGAAAACCCACTTTGGTCAGTGCTTAGCCCATCATTTTTTAAAAAGGATCCCATCATTTGTCAATAGTCAGCAAAACTAGCGTCCGTCAGTGACAGAATGTCCACCCCTTGACTATAATACAATACCAGAATTGAATATAGACACAAAATGGGAATTGGGCACTCAAACCTGCAATGTAATTGTTTAACACATTTTAGAGAAACACAACTGTGTTGCCAAAAAAAGTGCTATTTATATAATACAGGAGACAACATAATGTAACATTTGAGTATGCGGTGTGAAATTAAACAATATATTCCAAATTAATGTATTAATGGCATTAGTTTTTGATTGTAACAAAAGCGGTGACCATACAGAGTAAATAAAAGAGTGATTCACTATAATTGTTATATTTTTCTCATCCTTTTCTTGTTATTAATAAGGCATTGAGAACAATTGGCATTATGACTTTATTTCACAGCTGGACAGGATCCTACGCTGACTGCTCCACTGACCAGAGCCACGTCAGTGAAGCTCACCCCACTGTTGTTGATCATCAGGTTCCTCAGGCAACCTACATATGGCTCCTTGGTTACACGGCTGCCTGTAACAAAGAGATCTGAGAGGTAGACAGAGGGTTAGAAACTTCTGACTTTAACAGAAAAAAAAAATCAAACCCTCGGGGGATGACTAACCTGGAGCTCCACCAATAAAAATATTTCTGGTGACTGTAGCATGAAGATTCAGAAATCCATCCACACTGTGGACCTGTTCATCTATTTGCAACTTGAGATTGTCCGTATCTTTCATCACTGTGATCAGGCAGGACAGAGCAGTTCAATGTATTATATTGTTCAGAGCCTTAAATAGTGAATGAATTCATAAATTTGTGTTCAGCAATTTCTAATTTAAAACGCTTGCCACGGACTGGCTTTAAATGTCTGACTTTGTAGGTTTTTACTTTACTTATTAAGGCAAAAGTATTTTAAAACTATTGAAAATCATTCTTGTGTAGGCAAAACACTTGGCCCATAAACATAATTGGTTGGGTCAGCCTCAGGTACAACAATGAAATCAATTGTTTTCTGTAACTGGTAATGAGACTTCGAGAAGAGGGCAAACGCACGTATAATACATCTGTGGTCCCTTCTCAAGGTATCTTTTGGGGGTTTTGAAATGCCTGGTTGAGTTTAGATCAGGAATGCCCTTAATATTTGTCTGTGGAATTTATTAACTATTATTTACTTCTGGTATAAAGAAGAAAATAATTATATGTGGCCTCTGGTCTAATATAGCAAATAACTGGTCCTCTTTAGAGTTGAGCACCGGTACATTCCCCTAACCATTATTTGAGGAAATGTGGTATTTGAAATAAAATGGAATGAAATCACGCTCACCTACAGAACATTTTGATGCAGTCCTATACAAAATAAGCTAGCTTATTATTTGTCCATGAGCTACGTGGCACACTAAACTAACCCTTAAATGCATTTTGACCCCAAAAACATAATACTCACCTGCAATTCTATGCCAGGGGCCAGCACATAGAGCCTGTCTTGGAGATACTGTTGCCAATAATTCATGTGTCCCGTCAGTCAAAACAGCCACCACCTAGAAAACAGGTTCTTTTCATTTTAACATTTCTAAACTTTAGAACAATGACATTTTCTGTCTTTTATAAAATGTATTATGCAATGTAGCATAATTGTCTGTTCTGTGACGTATACTTACTGCCCCTTGATGAATGTAAATAGAAAAATAACCGTCTGCAATGGGCACATGCAGAAGTAGACCTGCTGTCACACGTGGCCGCACCTCCATTTCTAGTTGGAATCGAGGTCCCAATTCAAGTGTGTCTAGAAGAGGGAAGTAGGCCAGGTCAAGAAATTCTCTGAAGTCAGGTTGACGTCAAAATAATGTGAATAATCTAATGACCCTTATTTTCCCTCTCAAATATAGTCAGCGTTCTGGCAGACATGAGGAAACGGGTTGGGTTTGTGTTCACTGTTGTATTATGGCTATTTTGTTGTTGAATGTAAAGTGCTTTGTTATAGCTGTAGCTGTTGTGAAATGCGCTATATCAATAAAATTGTACAGTATTGTTTTGGGCCTTTTTCGCCAGTTTAGTGAAAAAAGAAGCAGCCTGCACAACAGACTTTTGCGGCTCTTAATGCGCTGCCCAGTAGGTAGTTAGCATGTGACACATTTTGAAGTGTCTCTCCACATTGTGCTTCTTTGCCATCGCCACAGTCGTCCCACAAATGACATTTTGTAGATTTTTTTCACAGCTGTAAAAAAGGACTTCGTTCGACTTTCGTTCTTTTGTCTGCCATGTTCTTCGGGGGCTAATCATCTCAACGTTGTTGTGCCTGCTAATGTCTCGCTCCATGAATGCTCTGGTTCCGTTGTGCATTACAATGACCTTTGAACTACACTTTTTTATTAACTCAGAACAATCCAACAGAATTGTTTTTTTTTTTAATAATTAATGAGACTGGCCTGAACAAAAATGACAGCAACATTTACTATAATATTGCACAACATTTTAAAGCAATCACAGCAAGGAAACCATTTCTGTAACTCTCAGCGAAACTCATGCACCTGTCCAGCAGTAGAAAGAATGATATAATAATGACTAAATTAAATCAAACTAAAAGACTGGCTGATCATTACCTGGGAGTAACATTTTCTTTTGAATAAATAATAAATAAATACACATGTTGTTTTGACTTATGTTTACACACACAAGGAAAAACATGTAAGGGGTTTAAGTACTGGAGAGCAAAAAAGAAAGTCAAGTTACCCAAAAGTACGTAGCCCCCTTCCTCTGCAAAGAATGTTCCTGCCTCAGTGAGTCCCTCAGAACATGGTGTGACCCCAAATGTTTCGTCCGCAGATGACAGCCAGTGTCCATTGAGCTGAATATTCCTCAAACAGCCAGAAAAGCTGTTTACTGAGTTACTCTGAAGAGAACAAAATGTCAAAATTATAAATACAGTACATGAATACATATTTCATGATTAACAAAACGTTTTTAAATGCATGTATAAAAAGATCCACTACCCTAACCCAAGAACAAAGGATTTGAAGCAAAAAATTCATATTTTTTTTCCAGTTTGATGGGCCCGAGGTGTTTTGCCTTGTAGCCGTTTTCTCCTCCTGGTCTGTGCGGTCACACTCTGCTATACCTGCTTGCCCTTACCACTTTGGCTCCTCCCTGGCCAGCCTCCTACTTAAAAGGGAAGTCAACCCAAACATATTTTTTATCAACAATTTGTTCTATGCAGTTTGCATGTTCTCCCCGTGACTGCGTGGGTTTCCTCCGGGTACTCCGGTTTCCTCCCACATTCCAAAAACATGCATGGTAAGTTGATTGGACTGTCTAAATTGCCCCTAGATGTGATTGTGAGTGCGGATGTTTGTCTCTGTGTACCCTGCGATTGGCTGGCAACCAATTCAGGGTGTCCCCCGCCTACTGCCCAAAGACAGCTGGGATAGGCTCCAGCACGCCCGCGACCCTTGTGAGGATAAGCGGTATAGATAATGAATGAATGAATGAATGTTCTATGCAGGCCCAGTTGTTGAAAAAAGGCATTCTGATAAATAGTGCATTTGTGGCTATATAAATAAATTTGACTTGATTATGACCATCCTGCACGTGTTGCGGCACGAAAGACTTTTGGCATTTATTCTTGCCAAAAGTAAAGTGAAGTAAAGTAAATGTAAATACTAGAAAATAAAGGCTTTGGCGCCCATCCGCTTGCTTTCTTTTTCGGGACACTTGAGCCAGGTCATGACAAAAGGTCTCTCTTCCATAAAAATGACCATTTAAGGACAGCACAAAACTGGTGAACAAGAAACCGACGTTAAGTGCAAGAACTCATATTCACAGTTCGCCACAAGCAGATTCGCATATTTGCAGATTTTTTTTCGTAATATAGTTACTTTTTTTTTTCCCCCCTGTTTCGGGGGGATTTTTCACCCCCATTCACCCCGCTTTAATGGAAGTATATTGAACATTCATCAGCATTCTTCTGAGTTATCAGCCAAATTTGGTGGTGTGTAAAAAAAAAAAAAAAAAAAAAAAAAAACCAACAAAAATTTAGGAGGGGAAAAAAAAATCATGAAAGTTGCCAATCCCTATTTTAAACCCTGAAGATGATTACTAATTATTTATTGTTCTTTTCAATAAATCCTTGATCATAATCTTTCTAACAATGATATATTAGCGTAATGGAGCTGTAGAGTTTAAAAAAACAAATCTAATCCATACCTGAATATTTTTCTGCGCTCGCTTTGGAGGTACACCTCCAAAATAGAGAGGACTGCTGACATGCCATGGCATAACTATGCCGATAACTCTGTCCTCAAGCACTGTGAGCCCATCAAGGATCAGTTTTCCCTTATTTCCATCACGTATGAAAATGACCTTCAGAAAGGAAGCACAAGTTCTTGTCATTGTACAGCTTATTGACATATGACAAATATAGTGCAATTTTCTTCTCTCAAGCATTTCATATCATAATACAGTGGTCCTCAAATTGGATTTTTTTTTAAATGATCAGTGTAAAATTGTGACTTGTAAGTATTGTAAGTACAAAAATATGCCGCTGTGGTGGATGGAAAACTACGAATCCTGTTGGGCTATAATAACTGTACTTAAACCTGCTGAAATTACCAAAATGCTCATGAAAACTGTCAATTTAATAAAAAATGGTCAAGTAAATCTTACGTTTTTGAAAAGTTATGTTTTTTTTACCATTATCAGTACAATCCGTTTTTACATGGAACTGCAAAAACACCTGAAGATGTTCTGAATTGCATAACAAAGGTATGTTTTTAACACGTGGCATATATTTGGGTTGAGAATTTGAGCCACGGCAGTACCGTGTATCTGCCGCTCACAGCAATTGTACACATCACTGGAGTAATGTTACCAAGTTCATTATCTTGAGTGACATAATGAACTTCACAGAACAGCTCCGCGCTCTGCCATTCATCATTGAATGTCACATGCTTACCCTTGAAAAAGAGTTTTGTGTATCCAAAAGTCGGCCTTAGTAATGACAGGTGGAATAACATGATGAACTTACATTATGCCATGCTCCATCATTGTAATTCTCCTCGCTCCAGATTTCGACTCGCTGATCACCTACATTGAAGATGTATACGAGTCTACTACTGGCCAGAAAGAGAGTCATAAAGTTCTTCTCTTGGATGTCAGATACATAGAAAATTAGGCCAAATGATGCATTGGTCTTGAGGGACAAGGAAAAGTTAGACCTAGAGGGAAAAACATTGATAGAATTTTTAAAAAAATTTTTTTTAGAGAAAGCTTTAAAAACACTTCATACTTTTGAGAATTGAAGACTTACTTTTGAAAAAAGGATTCTGGTAGCTCTCTGTAGTGTTGTCTACTGTTTGCAAAGTTGCCATATTGGTAGGCATGTTGTGTTGCTCGGTGACTTGCGAGATGGCAGGGAGCGACGTTCCCTTCGCTTCTTAACTCCTTTAAATTGTGGATGGATTCATCCCTGCTAACCTGTGGCAGCATATCCATTAAATAATGTGACTAAAATAGAAATCACCAAAACAAATATAGACCCCAAAGAGCCACAATCAGCTGAGGTTTACTAAAAACCTCAAATGTATTCTACCTTTTTTCTTCAGATTGTTTGTTTTTTCCCCTTACCTGACGTGATTGCCTCCGTTTAACTGTATATTTGTCATCTCTGTGCCTTGATGAAAGGGCAGCAGGAGGCTTTTGCACTGGACAGTCTTGCAGGAAAGTCTGGACATTCTCATTGTAGTGCTGAAAGTCCTCAGGGTCAATGTCTCGGTCTTGTCTACATAATGAAATGAGGGGAGAGACAGGGTAAAATTAATGTATTTAAGTCTGTTTTTTGATACCAAGTCAAAGCAGCAATTTCAGTGTTGCAGGCAATTCATATACAATATATATACAATATACAATATATAAACTATATATATATATATATATATATATATAAAATGTGTTATATTTTACATAAACAAAAAACTGTTTTTTGATTTAAAAGGTGCGAGTGCTTCGAATTGAACCGAATCGTTCTAGTTTGAAATGTATCAAGATCCGTATTGAATTGTCTTTAATTGCAGGGATATATCTTAGAAGGAATTGGCACATTTACAATACTGACAAATGTGTATAAAATAACAAGGAAAAGTAATTGAATCATAAACTATTGAACTGAGCCGTATTATATCGAATCATAATCTCACTAAGTCGAATCGAACCATGCCACTTTCAAATCGAACTGCCCTTGAATCGTTTCGCACCCAACATATCGAAAACAGTATAGAATCGTCTTTTGTGAAGAGATGCACACCTCTAATTAAACTGTGTATATATATATACATATATATACATATATATATACATATATATATACATATATATACATATATACATATACATACATATATTTTCATATATACATATATATACATATATACAAATATACATATATATATACATATATACATATATATATATATATATATATAAACACACAAAAGGGCGATTAAATATTTACGATTGTTTTTGTCATTTTCATTATATGTTTGCCGTATATGTTTTATGTTTTCTTTTGTGCGCATCACATTCCACAATTTGTTGTACAGTATATGTATTTGCTTTTACAGTATTTTGTCTTGGTTTACAGTAATGTCTATAGCCAGGTCTATGCACAATACTTTATATGGACCATATGTCTACGTGTATCATAAGTTAGCATGCTAGGGTGGCAATTGTCACTGTTCTAGTGTCCCTCATGGTCTCTCAAGCAAATTAATAATTTCCCACCTCCTCCTTAAAGTGTACTTTTGGCTGTGACAGTGATTTCTGTCCATTTGTGCATTGAACCTGGACTGTATTAAACATCCATGAACGGTAAAACTGTAGAATCTGCCTTTTAGTCTTTTTCTAATAATGATTAAAAATAGTGCGCAGTTCTGAGCAGGAAAGCAATTCATCCGTGGGCAATCTGGACCACATAGCTCTATGAAATAGCCATCACAGCTGTCCAGTGATGAGAAGGGATCTACCTGTTGATGTAGGCATAGGTAATGCAGCCTGTAAAGTTCTTTAAGCTGCTGCTTGGCGAACCTCCAAAGTAGAAGTTCTTCATTGTAGAAACGGAAGAGGGTCTTGTGACTGATTGTGGGCGTTTCTTCTCCTGCTTGTCTTTGTCGTCCACCAATAATAAATACCTCGGGTGAAAAAGAGAAAAAGTGAATGAAATACACTTATGGACCTTTTGAAATGCATTAGAGAGACTGACAAGTAAAAACATTGCTGCTGTCGAATGTCACTGAAATTAAAACTCAAGCAGAATTTATTTGTAAATTCACACAAATGCCTGATTTTGCAGCAGGATTGTAATTGCTGGTGTTTTTTTAAATACACAATACACAAGTGACTGCTGGTCAAACTTAATGACCTCCAGGTTGTGTCAATTCACATAAATGATATAGAAATATAGTGCTAGCTGACCACACCCATCAAAATGCATAGGAATTCTACATTCTTAGAAATAAAGCTTATAGTAATGTGATTGGTAGAAGCAGAATTTGCATCAAAGTAAAATCATATGCTTACTTCTGATTATTCACTGAGGCCAATAAGAAGTGTATCCTTCCATCATTATAATGTTTCTTGTGTGTTTTAACTCTTGTTCCATGTGAGTTCATCACCACTGCCCCGTTCTCAAGGGAGATGCTGAATTCATCAGGCTAAAGTGATAAAAATGCAGGTTTACAGCCCGGATATAAGACATACTGAAAAATTGCATTTGAAATACTTTGTTTTTTAAAATAGTATTTTTCACAAGTGTGTTCATACCCCTTCATTGTGATAGAATAGTACTCCACTGGGTTGAAAGGTTCTAAAGTTGAGGCCTCCTTCAAAATTGTCAAATGGTGAAATCTTTGCTGAGGATCCCAAATAGCTCTCACCCATGAAATAGGCTTTATGTGATGCCTGTGAAATAAATTAAGAATGTTATATGTCACACGGTTTATTACTGAAAGAAGACTACAAGTGTGGCACTTACAAAATATTCCTCAGGGCAGCCACTACTGATGCCAATGGTGCCAGGCTCCTCTAAGAGGTTGAAGTCTTTCTTTTGGAACAGGAAGCCTTTGACACAGCCTTTGAGGCCAACAACAGCAGACAGCTCGGACCTGTCATGAAAGACATGTCACTCACTGTATTTCTGTGACAATCAACCTCAATCTTGTAAAGTTTCTTCGGAAAATCTAAAATTGAACAAATACACATCATGCATCTGTTTTACCCATTAAAACAGTTCACCAACAGTCCAACTGTTAATTAATGAGAAATAAAATGAACTTTTGATTTTGGCAAATGGTTGCAATGACACAGAAAGTGAAAAATTTCACGGGGTGTGAATACTTTCCGTACCCAGTGTACATATACACAATGTACACTCAGCACCCCATCTTGACAGAAAAAAAATCTAAAATGTAGAAATGTTTGCAAAACTTATTAAAAAAGAAAAACGGAACTATAACATAGTCATAAGTATTCAGACCTTGGCGCATTTTATTGAGTAGATGCACCCTTTTGAGCTAGTACAGCCATGAGTCTTGGGAATGATGCAACAAGTTTTTGCACACCTGGATTTGGGGATCCCCTGCCATTCTTCCTGACAGATCCTCTAAAGTTCTGTCAGGTTGGATGGTGAACATTGGTGCACAGCCGTTTTCAGGTATCTCCAGAGATGCTCAATCGGGTTTAGGTCACGGCTCTGGCTGGCCAGTCAAGAACGGACACAGAGTTGTTCTGAAGCCACGCCTTTGTTATTTTAGCTGTCTCCCATCTCCCTACTGCATCCCTGGAGCTCAGCCACAGTGATCTTTGGGTTCTTCTTTACCTCCCTCACCAAGGCTCTTCTCCCACGATTGCTCCGTTTGGCTGGACGGCCAGGTCGAGGAAGAGTTGTGGTTTTCCCAAACTTCTTCCATTTGAGGATTATGGAGGCCACTGTGCTCTTAGGAACCTTGAGTGTATGTGTGTGTGTGTGCGCATGTATGTATGTATGTATGTATATATGTATATATGTATATATATATATATATATATATATATATATATATATATATATATATATATATATATATATATATATATATATATATACACACACACACACACACACACACGCATATATATATGTATGGCGGCACAGTGGTCGGCTGGTTAGCACGTCCGCATCACAGTTCAGAGGTCGTGGGTTTGATCCTGGCTCGGGCCTCCCTGTGTGGAGTTTGCATGATCTCCTCGTGCCTGCGTGGGTTTTCTCAGGGTACTCCGGTTTCCTCCCACATTCCAAAAACATGCATGGTAGGTTGATTGGACCCTCTAAATTGCCCCTAGGTGTGATTGTGAGTGCGTATGTTTGTTTGTGTGCCCTGCGATTGGCTGGCAACCAATTCAGGGTGCCCCCCACCTACTGCCCGAAGAAAGCTGGGATAGGCTCCAGCCCTATATAAATGCATATATGCACTACTGGAAGTGTCTATCAGAACAGAGGCTGGAATTTACAGGTGTTACAGGTTTAGCACCAGCAGAGGGAAGCAAATCAACACAAATACAAGCCAGTTCTCACAAGACATGACTATGACCTATTAAGGAGTGAATAGGGATTAGACCTCTGTTAGCCTGGAAATCCAGACTTCATTACTGTACCAGCGATTGAATCTGGTGGGTAGACGCATTTCTGAGGCGGGGCAAACCTGAGCAAACAGACAGTCCAAAGGACCCAATCAGTGAAGATGAAAAAAAACAAACATCTTCTTTTGAAATTAATCCTTTCAGTTCCGACAGCAGCTGGGGTTGAGTCATTAGACTCTGTGTTTTCCTGGTTATTTAAAACTGATTTAATGCTGAATGATGTTAACAAACTACAAACAGTTGGTTTCTTCCTCACTCCAAAAGTGTGGTTCTGTGCTGCTTCTGAATTTCGTTATGTTTGTTTACTCTTGCTTGTGTATTTCCAATGACTTAAGCGCCAGACTCACACACTTATATATACACACACAAATACAGTATGAGTGTCTATATACACGCTGTTTAATTTTCATCGTAGAGACAGAAAATAATTTGAAAATGCCGCATAGAACTCAATGTATTCAAGTTAGGATTGCTTAGCCAGTGGCAACATAAGGTGGCCGCTTTTCTCGCTACGGCGAGTAAGCAGGACCGCCGCACATACGAGTTCTTCTTGTACTCAAAAGACACAAGATTCCTTGAGGAGCATGCGCAGAACACAAACCAATGTCCCTTTCAATGGAGGTATGGATAATTCTGAATATATCCGGACATTTCTGGTAATACACACAATGCAACGTGCCTCAGTCGGTGATAACAACCCACTGTGTTGTATTGCTTTTGCCTGTGACTAGCATATGAAGCTTGCAGAAAACCATGCCTAGAAGATGTTGTGCAGTTGGATATCCCACGCATAACATGATGCAGACTAAATTATCATTCCATATTAGTGTATGGACCGCGAACGTTGGAGAAAGTGAGTAAAAGGAGTGAATAGAGTGGGACTGGACAGTTCGGAATGGAAGCAAACCAAGAGCACAGTCCTTTGAGGTGAGCACTCGAGTGGTAAGACCCTTTCTCGAGTGTGATAAAAATCACATTATTGCCTCTGCAGGCAGATTGTTATAGTCGTCAAACGACATTTTGAAATCAAAATAATCCTCACAAATAAAATGACAACGACCCAAAGTTTAATGCTTTTCAATGAGCGCAGAGTTTGTTTTCACAGACTTGACCGCCATCTTGACTTCATTTTGACGTAAATTTGTAATTGTCCATTCCGTTCATGTTCTATGACCAAATATTCGGGTTAGAAAAGAGGTAACACGGGGGTCTTATTCTTATATATAAAAACCTGAATATGCTCATAACCCACGGGTTACCTCTTTTCTAACCCTAACCAGTTTTGTGCATGTTTAGCATGGCCTTTCAAAACCCAAATATTGTCAATACTTGGGTTTTGAAAGGGTTATTGACTGCATGTAAAGGTAGTCAATGTATACGAACCTTCATATGTACGGGTATAAACACCTTATTTGGCAACCCTAGCCGCCAAGTGTCGCACTGGCGCAGTTCCCTCATTTAATAAATCTGCATTGGTTGGCAAAATTTCTGCAGTTGGCTACAGGTGTGTAGAAAATGAACTTTCCGAACACTGAAGTTCACAGTTCTTAAAGTCTAACTGCTCTAACAATAGACTGCACAGCAAATGTGTTCTCGGCTGGAGGATTTTTTTACTCACCTAGATAGGAGAAGGTGTGAGGGCGCGCCCCCTATGTAGATATCCGAGAATGGCAGAGTGGTTTTCGGATTCTCCATAGATTTGACATGGCTCTTGTCCACCAGAAGGATCACCTTCTTTGACTGATGATAGATCACTGATATCTGTTCCATGAGTCAAACACAGGCAGCATATTATTTGAAGGTAGCCCATTTACTTTAGGGTATGGTATTAGACCAATTTAAAAAAGAAAAACATACCACGTGATATCTTGCATCATTTATTTTTAGCTTCGGTATTTGATCTTCCAAAAGTTTGGGTCCATCTTTGAAGCCAAAGTCATACATTAGGCGCAAAAATCCATTTCTTATTTCTAAAAGAAAGAATTTATCCTGTGGAAAATGAAAGTATGAAAAAAACAGTAAGGTAAGTGTTTATCCAATATTTGTAGGTATTACTGTAGATGTGACTGAACTGACAAGTCATTTTTAGATAGGTGTGAGTTAATTTATTCATGTACAGTAAATATGTATTCAAATATTTGTGTACACAAATAGTCAATGGCTAAATTAAGGCTTAGCTTTCAAATAATCCAGCCAACAGATATACATTATACAACTTAATAAATAATAGCAAACAGTAACATAACAGTAAACAGTTTTTTTCACTGTTAGCTATTAGACCTCAGCGGAAGAATGCCCCCTGAGTATTAGTTACTACAGTTTGAACTTACAGCATTGACCATGATGAAAAGCACACCGTTGTTTGCAACAGTTCGCACTGAAACATCAAATCTTGTGACGTAACCAAATTTTCCTCTCCGCTCTATGTTACTGATCAGTGCATAGCCCTTTCCATCAAATAAATAGCTTGCAATGCGACTCTGTGAAAAAGCCAGTTTGTACCTGTAATTACAAGGAGAAACTGCATTAGTTTAGTATCGGTCAGATTCCACAATATACAGTATTGACATAAGTCTGAATAATCATCAACTGAAAAACCTGATGTTTAACCAGAGTATTTAATAATATTAGCAAGCCACTTGCTACTGACTACCACTACGTAATTCTGTTAATTTAATTACAAATTTACAATTTTCATAATCAGTTATTGTCAATAATACACATTTGATCGTTTAATAAAACTGTTCTGCGTTGCAGGAGTTAACACACTTCATGCCCTGTTGAGGACTCTGATAGATTGATAGGTAGATTTGCATCCCAATGTTCTCAGAATTCCATCATTGTGTTGTTGTCCAACCCTGGTTTCAGTGCTGTGAGATACTAGTAAAATGTGGAAACACTGGTATCGGTCCTTTTTTAATTTTCTTTTATGTGTATTGTATATGTTATCTAATGGGCCACATGTCTCGTTCATAAAAGATGATTGATTGATTGATTGATTGATTGATTGATTGATTGATTGATTGATTGATTGATTGATTGATTGATTGATTGATTGATTGATTGATTGATTGATTGATTGATTGATTGATCGATTGATCGATTGAATGAATACTCGGTTAAGGCTTCAAAAAGCATGTATCGGTGCTTTCACAATAAGACTTCATAGAGATTTTCCCAGTGTAAAATTCCAACAGTCATTATTAATATATATAATTGAAACATACCTGGAACAAGGTGTTGATGCAACCACATCCATTTTGTAAGTGTTTTTGAAATTATACAGACTGATCACATCATTGTTCAGCGAGGCCAACTCGATGCAGCCCACAAAGGGGGCAAGAGCCAAAGGTGGTGGAAGCTGAATTGAAACAATTAAATATAGTAATACAGTATTTAGATACATATGGAAATTATTGAATACATGTTGACTTGTTTATAGTCACAAATATTATACCCTTGCGTCTGGTGGTACACCTCCAACAAAGAACACCATGTCTTTCGGGTCAATGTCAAAAAGTGAGTCGGTTCCCGGAGCTTCGCCTTTCTGAATGAACTTCTGTTCATCTGTGGATCTCTGGCTGGGGATGACGAGGTAGATTTTCCCATGTCTACCCAACCTGCCAGGAAAGAAAAGAAAACAATAATTTTATGACTGTGTTTTTTGAATTGCATTTGCTTGACGGTAGTGAAACCCTCGCGATAGTACCTCTCTACTTTGATGTAGTTGAAGACAGCAGGCCATTGGCTGACAGGTTTTGAGCTCAGTGGGATTTCAACGTATTCACCACCAAGATTATACATATACACAAGGTTGTCATTCTTGATGGCAAGTCCCATGTAGTCTTTCCTACCCTATCAGTACAGTAGAGAGCAAGAAAAAAATATTGGAATATTGCAAAAACTATTAATAGTTGTCAAAAGAAATCATTGTCTCTCATTTAGTAGGATACAATTCCATGTGGCCCAGTCCGAAGAGACCATGTGGGGCCCTCTCTCTCCTTGTGGGAGCGCCCAAGTGGGGTCGGGTGCATTGTGAGTTGGGCAGCAACCAAAGCTAGTTCTAGGGAGATGGAACATCATCTCTTTATCCAGGAAAGAGTCTGACTTGGTGTGTAAAGTCGAGATGTTCTGACTAGATATAGTCAGGCTCGCATCATACAAGGTTTGGGCCCCAGTAACAGTCTTGTTGAGAGGTTGGAACATCCTCCACTCTGGAGTTGCCCACAGGTGTGGGCATACTTATTTCCCAGAGCTCGGTGCCTCCACAGTTGAAGGTGGGTCCTGACTGTTATTTATTCCTAGGTACCAAAAAGCCAAGCTCAGGGTACCCACCCTTTTGGGAGTCCTTGCAGGGGTTCCTAGAGAGCATTCCTGGATACTGGACCCTCATCCTGCTGGGGCACTTCAATCACAGATATGGACAACTGAACATAGGTAGATACGGCACGCCCCTATTGAGCTGTGTGCCTATGGCAACCTGAAGCTAGAAGGGCCAAAGGCATTAGCACATTCTGTTTGTGGACAGCAGTAAAACCGAAAGAACAGTAATGCATTGTGCTGCTTACGGTTGTGCACAATGCCGTACATTTACAAAAAGAGAACTAGGACTAGCCGCCTTTTACAGGTAAATATGTTTTATGTTGCATAGTGGCCTGTCACGTCTGTGGCAGCACTACTCGAGCCGGATGGTGGACTATTTGTCCAGTGGGACTCCAGAGGCAGGTGATGGATACCATTAAGCCAAGTGGAAATCAGGTTGGTTGGGCACAAAGGTAAAAATTATAGCATGGATGAAGTTTAGTGAGGCCAATGAGACTTAAGTCCAGACAGCTTTAAGGAAATTCTGGTCCAGCCTCATGAGGAGGAACCAGTTCACCATCAACACTGTATATAGTATGTATAGTAGGGACAGAGACCTCCGCTCAGGACGTTGTGAGATGGTGGGGGCAATACTTCAAAGAGCTCCTTAATTCAGACACATCTTCTTATGAGGTGGTAGAGATTGGGGACACTGAAGTGGGCTCCTCTGTCTCTGGAGTTGAAGTCAACAAGATGGTTAAAAATATCCTCAATTGCAAGGCCCTGGTGGTGGATGAGATTCGCCTAGAGTTCCTAAATGCTCCGGATGCACTGGGGCTGTCCTTGTTAAAATGCTTTGATAAAATTGCATGGACATCTGGGACAGTGCCTCTGGATTGGCAGGCTTGGGTGATGGGGGACCAGGGGATGACATTCATCAGCCTATGCAGTGAGGTCTATTCAGGGGTGCTCGAGAGAAGGATCCAATGGAAAATCAAACCTCAGATTTAAGAGGGCCAGTTTGGTTTTCATGCTGGCTGTGGAACAGGGAGGGCAAGGAATTTCACCCAACCATTCTAAATGTGCTTTGTGGACTTGGAGAAGGCATTTGACTGTGTCTCCCAGAGAGTCTTGTGGTCTTGGAGTGTGCTTCAGGAGTATTATGCACCTGACCCCTTGAATGCCTGATGTCAGCATTAAATCTGCCTCTAGTCAGATCTGTTTTCAGTTAGGGTTGAACACCACCAAGGTTGCCATTGGTTTGTTACCTCAGTATTATGTCTCAGCTTTTTGCAGATAATTTAGTGCTGACAGCTTCACCAAGCTTTGATCTTCAATTCTTGGAGTGATTCGCTCCCAAGTGTGAAGCATTTAGCAGAGGTGGGCATTCCGTCAGACTGACGGGCCGGTCTGTCATTCTGGCGGATGCACGTTTTGCTGACGATTGACGATTGATGGGACACCTTTTAAAAATTATGGACTGATGAATGATGGATGTGGGTTTTCATTCGTCAGTGTAATAGTCACTAATCCTGCTTAAGATGCTGCCCCTGCGACCTGACCTTGGATTGGTGGATGGATGGGTGGAAAGACAATTACATGTCAGTCAAACACAATACCAATGCTATTAAATTGGAAGGTTTCTCTGAACTTTTGCTGGTAATATACACCTAGATGCTGCAAATCACAATAACACACAATTTCACATACCATATCATTGAGTTTAGTAACAAGCATTTCTTGGAGCTCTTCCCTTTGTGCACTCAATATTATCAAATCATAAAAGCATAGAAATGCCCTTACGTTTCTGTCTCCCAGATATAAAATGAAACGGTCCTCTATTGGATCCTGGTCTGGGTCAACTCTCAAAAATAAGCTGATGGACGTCACTGCTTTCAGGTCATCCAGGTTGGTATCAGCATGAATCTCCACTGAAGACTGACCATTGAACTTCATGGACACTTGAGCCTAGAGCGGAAAATATGTCATTGCGAAATTTGACATTCTGTTTTAGTGTGCCTCTTTTATGCTGTTAAGGTAATGTTTGGAAAATGATTAGTTTCCTTATAAACTTAGAATATATTATGTAAGTTCCACAAAATACTAAATCTGCATACTGATACAATATCAATGTATCAATCTAGTCTTTTAAAATGAGCTTGTTATTATTATTAGTCACAATTTCTAGTGATAACACAATGCATACACATGACTAAAATACAATAAAATACTGGTGTCACTAAATGCAACCTCACAATTCAGTTTAATTGGGACAATTTGAAGATATATCACGGGAAACTTTGGAAGTTTGGAAGCATGTGTGTAATATTTTGTAATATTTGGGGTGTAGCTGATGCTGAATACGTTGAGTGAGAACTAACCTTCTTTGCCACACTTCTGGCCTGGGCTATGAGTTCTCTGATTCTCATGACATTGGTGGTTATGTTATTGACAGGCTTCTTCTGCTCAACCACTTTAAGCTTTTCCAAAAGCTCAGGAACAAGAAAATGGAGATGATCCACTGTGAAGTACAAAACAAGCATGTAAGAAGTGACTGACATTTAACATCACGGTGTTTTACAAAAGAATGTACATTTACTTATTATATATATTGCCAGTAGTTTTAGCGAGTACATCAATTATCAGAGATGCTATTTAGACAATCTTTGGATAGGGATTAGATGACACACATAAAAAGTCTACAAAAGTAACCCAAGAGTTTCTTGAAGGACAAATAGAATGGTCTTTCAAGACAATGTAATCTAGGGGTGGGCGATATGACGACATTAGATCGTTAATCGGTTTAACGGGTTTGACGATCTCATAAAGCCGAAAGATCGTTTGATCATCTACAAGGCACATAGTTTAGCTCAATGCCGGCTCAAAGCCGCTGACACATACCCGACCAACCAATCACAGCACGCACAGTGCACCGTACGTGACACTCTCCGCCTCCCTGTTTGTTTGTATAGCGGGAAGCTATAGCGGAAAGTCACCACGAAGCAGAGTTGGTCCCGAAAAGAAACTCCACATCCACAGTGTCGATTTGGTTTGGCTTTTCCTCGCAGGAGAAAGCGCAAACCAGTTATTTGCAAAGTTTGCAGAGACTCGGTTTGGACGTCAGATGGCAACACGACAAACCTGTTTAATCACTTGTGGGGACAGAGACAGCACCCAATAAACTACGCCGACAGCCAAAGCAAACTGAGATCAGTCACATAGTAGCCAGAGGCAGCCGCTAGCTCCAAGCTAACGCAACCCACCGTAACACAGTCATTTAACGAGGGCACTCCATATGAAAAAACAAGCAAGCAGTGTAAAGCAGTAACTGAGGCAGTGACTTATTACCTTTGTGAAGACATGATTCCCACTAAAACTGTGGAAAACGAGGGCTTTAAAAGGCTGTTCGAAGTACTAGACCTGCGTTACGAGCTGTGTTATTATATTTACATTGTGTTACCTTTTATTTTTACATTCACATTTTGATAAAAAATTGTCACTATTGAAATTAAAACCTGTTCAGAATGCTTAGCTGACTTAAAGCGGAAGTCAACCCAAGCATATTTTTTTCAAGAATATGTTCCCAGCAGGCCCACTAGTTGAAACACAGAATTCTGATTAATTTTGCGTTTGTGGAATATAAATTAAGTAAAATGCACTTGTTTTTAGCCATCTCAGGGGGTAGCCATTTTGTCTTCTGTCGACTGAAAATGACATCATAACTGCTCACAACGACCAATCAAGGCTCAGATTCAGAGAACATGTCAGCTGTGATTGGCCGTTGTAAGCAGTTGTGATGTCATTTTCAGTCGACAGAAGACAAAATGGCCACCCCCGGTGATGGCTAAAAACGAGTGGATTAACACTTATTCCACAAACACAATATTTATCAGAATGCCCTGTTTCAACTAGTGGGCTTGCATAAAACATATTCTTGAAAAAAATATGTTTGCGTTGACTTCTGCTTTAAAATGTTTGTTTTTTTCTATTAGAGTTTTATACACATTTTAAATTTGTTTTATATGTTTAACATGAGGAAAATGGTCAAAAATGTGCAAATTAGTCTTAAAAAAAACATGGGAAAAAAAAAGAATCATGATAAAATCGTGATCGTGATTTTATTTTTAAAAAATCGTGATATGATATTTTTGCCATATAGCCCACCCCTACAGTAATCATGTCGCAACCTAACAAGAATACCGCACATATATTTAGTTAATAAAGCTATATTAACTTCAGTTTCTGAAGGAAGCAAGACTCAGCAACAAGCAATTAATGAAGGCGTCTGCAATGTCTCAATTGGGAACGTTTTGACGATAATTGTTTGCTTTAACGATGTATAAGATAACATACCTGATTCCTTTGCAGAGTCAATGGCTTGCTCATAAGCAGTTGTAGAGTATTTATTTTTGCTCAGATTATTGGCCCATTCCTCTACTTTGTTACTGATAGGCGTAATTGTCTCAAGCACTGCGGCTGAGCGGTTAAGAGTTCCTTCAGCGACGTTGAGAGTATACTCCAGTCGCTGGTTAGTTCTGGCTAGAAAGGGCAGAAAAGATGTGGCAAGATAATTTATGTCCACCTTTAGAACATTCAGTTTGACACAGATTTTTAACATAGCTAGGCATATTCTAGACTGTCTTCTACCTGTCTGAAATTCAGAAATATCCTTCACCATTTCTTCAAGTTTTTGGGTGTTTCTATCCAAGGTCTCTTTTGTCTCTTCAATGTATTTCAGCTTGTCAACCACCTCGGCTTCAACCTCTGGAATCAGAATGATGTAAATGTGGGATAATCGATCATCTTATGCAACAATGATGGGATAACCAACGTTTGCGTGTTGCTTACCTATTTGTTCAGAATGCAATGAAACAGACTCTTTGAAAACATTGTCACATTTTAGCACAAGATCATTAAGCTGCACATTGATCCCAGTGACGGACTGAAGCATGGAAGAAAAAAGGACAAAGCAACTTAATGTGGGCGAGAATACCAAATGTATTTGCTATGTATTCTGTGAACTTACGTCATTTGCTGTGTGGGATAAGTTCAAAGTTGTAAGTGATGTGATATTGGCGTTGTTGATGTATTTCACTATATTGGTGTAGACATTGGCAGCACTTATGGCCTTCTGCACAAAGCCATTGGTATCACTCTCTCGCAGGTCCCTGAAACAAATAAGATATGTTTTAATGTTATTACCAGAGGTGAGCATTCCGTCAGACTGAAGGACTGGTCTGTCAATCCGTCACTGATAGATGCCCGTTTTATTGACAAATGATGGGACACTTTTTTTGGATGGACTAAGCACAGACGGAAGTGGGGTTTTTTTGTCCGTCAGTATAATCATCAGTGACCACCCGTTTTGCTGGCTTGTTTTTTGCGGGAGGGGGGACGGACTGATGGACCGACTGATGGTCTGATTGACAGACTGTCAATTATGAGGGACGGTTGGAAAAGATGAGTAGAATTTTACAACCTTGGAAGGGAAATTCAAGGGAAAGTTTTACTGTTTAATACATTAGTAATTCCCCAGTTTATCAATTATTCTTCCTTCAACTAAAATTAAGTTTTATAAAAATTGTGAAAAAAAAAAATTTAATGGAACAATGAACTGAACAAGTTTAAAAGGTAATATTTATATCATTCTTATCAAAATGGCAGACTGAAAATTAAAAGAATCTTCAAGTGATGAATTAATTTAAAGGCTTCCTAGGTAAAATTTATTCTAACAAACAATGGCTGATAGGTCAACGATTATACTCAAACTTTACCTTCTTCTAAAAGAATTTATTTCCATTTTACCAACTATAAAAAAAATACACATTAATACATTATTTCTAAATTATTATAGGTAATGTGGATGAATTCAAATATTGCTATTGGAGACAAACACTTGCTCAGGGATGAATGTATTAAAAATTGGAGATTTTATATCTTTTCATGGATTTACGATGGTCGACTAGTTAGCACGTCCGCCTCACAGTTCAGAGGTCGTGGGTTCTCCTCGTGTGTGGAGTTTGCATGTTCTCCCCGTGCCTGCGTGGGTTTTCTCCGGGTACTCCGGTTTCCTCCCACATTCCAAAAACATGCATGGTAAGTTGATTGGATACTCTAAATTGCCCCTAGGTGTGATTGTGAGTGCGGATGTTTGTCTCTGTGTGCCCTGCAATTGGCTGGCAACCAATTCAGGGTGTCCCCTGCCCACTGCCCAAAGACAGCTGGGATAGGCTCCAGCACACCCCGCGACCCTTGTGAGGATAAGCGGTTCAGATAATGGATGGATGGATGGTATGATGTTGTGTTGGTGACACGGTTTGTGGGTAAGTCATTTTATTGCGGTGGAATGGGAAAGTGGGGGGTTCAAGGAATTGTTTCACCCAGAACGCAAACCTAGCCAGGACTGCTTCTGCTTATGAGGAATATTTACCAGTGTGTATGTGAATATCTGTGTTATGCGTGATGTAAGAAGCTCAATTATGCTCTAAGACACGTTTCTTACTCCTCCAGTTTGGTGGCCTGTCGTTCAAGCTCTTCAGCATGCTCATTTGCCCTTCCAATCAAATCTCTGTCAGCGGATGAGAGCTGTTCCATCTTCTCTATCAGCTTTTGGCTGGCACCATCAATTGCAGCATGGTACTGTGTTATATTCTGTTAACAAAAGCAAAGAGAAATAGACACACTTATATAAACATACACACATGCACTCAATGGGCGATGTGGGCTAAAAAAAATGAAATAAAAAAAAAAAAAATCAATATTTTTTCAAAAAACTCATGATAATTTGACGATATTCCACAAAAAATATTCTAAATCTGCAGTTGCTTCACAGAACAATTATGGATGGACAGCGTTTGTAAACGATAGGTCTTGTTTATATTTTAAAAAGAAGAATGAGGGTATATCACTTCCTCCTCCTCCTTTGACGTCTATGCACATTGATTTGCAGAATGAAGATTTCATCACTTCCTCCTACACTGAAAAAAAGATCCTTGGATTTACTTAATTCAAACATGTACATTGGTTGCATATGATTAAAATGTAGTAAACCTATATGTAGTTTTGTTTTCTTCAAAAATAAATTATATGTACTAGTTTTATACATTTTAATAAAACAACTAGAGACGTAATCTGGGGAAAGAGCACCGCACATTGTCTCATTTGTTTGTGCTTTTTAATGTGCTCATACAGGTAAACATTTTTGCTACGGCGGTACACCTTGCTGCACACGTAACATGTTTAATATTTAGGACAAAAAAAAAATCAGAAAATGAAATCTGAAAAATGACTTCATGAACTGTGATGCGGAATGCAATGTAGTCAATGAAAGAAGCCCTGACTGAGGAATAAGAAAACAACCAGAAATGAAAACAAACTTAAATGATGTTGATTTTTGTATAAAAGTGGATTCCCGTAACAAGAAGTATTTTCCAAAGCAAGTATTTTTGGATATCATTGCAATTTTACAACACTCCCAATCATGTCTTTTTCAGATATACTCAGGTAACATTGGCACATTTCCAAAGTGCCTGTTCCTCGTTTTTTGTGACATCACGTGTGATCATGCAAGAGTTTTTCCTCTGACTTCATTTTGAGATTAGTGATAGAGCAAAATCTTAATGTGCGCTCTCCTTTGTATTGAGATAATCGGAGCACCCACACACAATACAACTAAACCTAAATATAACTAAATGCCGGCGGCACGGTGGTCGACTAGTTAGCACGTCCGCCTCACAGTTCAGAAGTCGTGGGTTCGATCCCGGCTCCGGCCTCCCTGTGTGGAGTTTGCACGTTCTCCCCGTGCCTGCGTGGGTTTTCTCCGGGCACTCCGGTTTCCTCCCACATTCCAAAAACATGCATGGTAAGTTGATTGGATACGCTAAATTGCCCCTAGGTGTGATTGTGAGTGCGGATGTTTGTCTCTGTGTGCCCTGCGATTGGCTGGCAACCAGTTCAGGGTGTCCCCCGCCTACTGCCCAAAAGACAGCTGGGATAGGCTCCAGCACGCCCCGCGACCCTTGTGAGGAGAAGCGGTACAGATAATGGATGGATGGATAACTAAATGCCCAAACTGAATTTACTAATAGGCCTACTTGATAAGAACTGAGGTAGTTTTGTACAAAAAAAAAAATAATTAAAAAGCGATCATACCTCGATCAGTGTATCCACCTCAGCCACATTCTCTTGTGATTTAGAAATTATGTCTCTGGCTTTTTCCGTAATGTTATGAGTAGCTGTTAACTCTGCTTCCATCTTCTCCTGCGTTGCCTGAAATAAAACACAAACAAAAAACATGGCAACCTGTAAATATGAAGAAAAAGAACAAGAGACAGTTTTCTTTGTTGATTATGAACAAATTACTTATGACAAATGAAAAAGGCAAACCTCAAAGGCTTCCGCTTGCTTTACATTAACACCAAACCTTTGTCATGTTATGGGTCAACTGAGGATTCTGTCAAGAACTGCTTGTGGTGATGAAGCAGGCTAGACAGTTTTAAACTACAGTTAACTCTCACTCAACTCAGACAGGTCCATGAGTTGGCCACATATCTTAATTGCTCCCATGGATAAAATAACATATATCATCTGCATTTACATTTTCTCGAAAGGGACCTTTAATTAATATCGCATTGGTGCTAAAACGAAGACGTTGGGTGATTCGAAGTTGAAAAAGCCGATTTAACCGTCCTCGTGCTATTTATCATACAACTCTGACAGTTTGCTTTGGTGTTCTCCTCCAGCAGATTAGTTGGATTAGTCAGCAGAAAAAAGTCAGCAAATTAAGAAAATATTTGCTGTGAAGCTACACCTTTGATGCTGATTTGTTGAGTAACTTTTAGTTTTTTTTTTCTGAAACAGATCAAGGACCCTCTTTTCGTGACCAGCGCAAGTCTAGCGCAAAGCAGTTTTGGTATTTTCGTAGGCCAGAGGGGGGTTGCGCTGTTGTGGCAGTGAACACAGCCGACTTGCTTCCTGGGCAATGGAAGCAGCTCCTCTCTCTCCCTTTAAACTCAGGAGCGGCGCACACAGACTTTGACTAGAAGGAAGCAGAAATTGACTCGCTGGGGTACATGTGGGAGATCGACGCACACAAAGTACATTTATAAGGAACTACAAGCAGACCTCCACTTGCAGATGATGTAGAGTTGGCCAGTGCTGCCACAGATCACCACTGTGAAGTGGGTCCTTGGAGGCCACTTTCTACCCCGTTTGTTTCCTAGCCGTGTAGTGCCCTGCGATTGGCTGGCAACCAATTCAGGTTACTGCCCAAAGACAGCTAGGTTAGGCTCCAGCACGCTCGCGACAAACCTGTTTAATCACTTGCGGAGACAGAGACAGCACCCAATAAACTACGCTGACAGCCAAAGCAAACGGAGATCAGACACATGGTAGCCAGAGGCAGCCGCTAGCTCTAAGCTAACGCAACCCACGGTAACACAGTCATTTAACGAGGGCACTCCATATGAAAAAACAAGCAAGCGGTGTACTTCAAAGACCCGCATTACGAGCTATGTTTTTATGTTTAAGTTATGTAACCTTTTATGTTTACATTCACTGCACATTTTGATACAAATTGTCGCTATTCAAATAAAAACCTGCTCAGAAAGCTTAAAATGTCATTTTTTTCTGTTAAGAGTTTTATCCATCCATCCATTATCTATACCGCTTATCCTCACAAGGGTTGTGGGCGTGCTGGAGCCTATCCCAGCTGTCATCGGGCAGTAGGCAGGGTACACCCTGAATTGGTTGCCAGCCAATCGCAGGGCACAGAGAGACAAACATCCGCACTCACAATCACACCTAAGGGCAATTTAGAGCGTCCAAACAACCTACCATGCATGTTTTTGGAATGTGGGAGGAAACCGGAGTACCGGGAGAAAACCCACGCAGGCACGGGGAGAACATGCAAACTCCAGACAGGAAGACCGGGGCCGAAATCGAACCCACAACCTCTGAACTGTGAGGCGGACGTGCTAACCAGTCGATCACCGTGCCGCCCAGTTTTGTATGCATTTTAAATATGTTTTATATGTTTAACATGAGGAAAATGGTAAAAAATGTGTAAATTAGCCCCAAAAAAATGATGTAAAAAAAAGAATGATGGTAAAATCATGATCGTAATTTTATTTTTTTAAATTTGTGATGTATTTTTGCGGCGGCACGGTGGGCGACTGGTTAGCACGTCCGCCTCACAGTTCAGAGGTCGCGGGTTCGATCCCGGCTCCGGCCTCCCTGTGTGGAGTTTGCATGTTCTCCCCGTGCCTGCGTGGGTTTTCTCCGGGCACTCCGGTTTCCTCCCACATTCCAAAAACATGCATGGTAAGTTGATTGGATACGCTAAATTGCCCCTAGGTGTGATTGTGAGTGCGGATGTTTGTCTCTGTGTGCCCTGCGATTGGCTGGCAACCAGTTCAGGGTGTCCCCCGCCTACTGCCCAAAGACAGCTGGGATAGGCTCCAGCACGCCCCGCGACCCTTGTGAGGAGAAGCGGTACAGATAATGGATGGATGGATGGATGTATTTTTGCCATATCGCCCACCACTACTACAAGAATTATATACATGGCATTGGGCCAAGACATCCTACGTCACAATTTGATAAATGTTATATTTTTTCACAAATATGTACTATTGGTCAGTACACGTGTGGGTGTTATCTTTTTTTAATGGTTGCATGCTGTTTTGGGGGTCTCCTGATAAGTGATGATTTTGGAGGTACAAGGATTATGCCCGGCGCCAACGATATGTATTTGTTTAGAGCGATTCCAATACTACTGAAATGTCAACGTATACAGATCAATAAAATTAATATTCAATACTACAACAGTTATAATTAAATTGGGATAAAATAAAACAAATCATGAACCAAAGTTTCTTGTCCAACATTAGTGACGGCTGAGAAAAGGGACCACTGGATCAAAAGAAAAAAATTCCCACAGACAAACTACAACAAAGTCTTCCCAGAGGAGTGAAAGCTGTTACAGCTGCAAGTGGGAAACCAACTCCTTGTTTCCTTTCAATAATACATTTATACATTCGTCTGTGTCCCAAAGCTTTGGTAGTGTAGATCCAGCTGTTGATAATGTCAACCAGAAAGTTCTCAAAATATGTATTATAAATATATTGTGTAAACTAAATAATGCCATTCTGAGAACTTCTACATCTGTATTGTCACATTAGTCAAATAGGCATCTAGTGGAAATTGCACTGGGCCGAGACAAAGATGATAAAAATATACTGCAGAAAATCTTTTCTCTCTCTTCTTTAAAATCGTTTAATGCCTTCACTAATACATAGGTCTAAAAAAATAATAACATTAGGACTAGACAAGAATTTATCTCTATATATATCGTTATTTCTTTTTTCTTCACCCTTAAACTGCTGGCTAAAAAATTGGACAGACCTGCTACTTTAAGTTGTTTTGTATCAAAACAACCCAATTTGTACAATTATTTTTTTTTTGTACACCATAACCCAGAAAGTAGGGTCAAATTGCCCAGCGGTTTAAAAAAATAAATAACGGCTATGTACAAAAAAAAAGTCTGTATTAATTCAGTGAATTAAGTTAATGAGTGAAGATACAATGCCCTGTTTTATTTTTTGTAATATACATTCTCGAGAACAGATTTTTTAATTTTATTTCTGATCCTGGAAAATGAATCTAAGCATAACAGTGGTACAACCCATAACCCATAACTCTGTCCAAGTCCTATGGGAGGTACAAAACCACAATGTAGTCGAAGGTACATGCTCATTTATCTTTTAGGTTATAACCTCGGGAACACATTAAAATTGTACATATCTATGTGAGCTTGGGGAGGTATGCTGGCCAAGGGTAGGAGTATGGACTCCTAGAAAGGGTCTACTAAGTGTATACATATGCTTATTGTATGAAATTAAATACTCAGTGTGACCCTCATGAGGATATGCGGCTCGGATATTGGATGGGTGGATGAGCAGAAAAAGCTGGAAGAGATACAAGAAAAGAAACATTCACTTGACCCTCAAGGTCATGGGAAATTACCTCATTCCTCTGGAATTTGAGGTCATTGCCGCTGTTCCTGTCCCGCGTCTCCTCAATTGTACTGGTTGCATTCTGGAGGAAGGACTGAGCGTCAGACAGCTTGGTAGTGAAGCGAGACAAAGCCAACTTGAGTGAGTTGAGATGACCATGTGTAATCAATGATTTCTTCTCCAACTGACGAATACGCCT
Source organism: Filicampus tigris (assembly GCF_054856515.1). Lineage (NCBI taxonomy): Eukaryota > Metazoa > Chordata > Actinopteri > Syngnathiformes > Syngnathidae > Filicampus > Filicampus tigris. Next base: position 1,355,393 of record NC_141236.1, on the reverse strand, counting down.
TAACACTGTAAATACAGCCAAGATGAGGAATGTGTTACACTCAAAATTCCATATTTCATTTGTATATCGTCACTGTCCTGTGAAAAACATTTTCCATTTTTTTCATTTCTTATTTTTACATGAATGGTGTTTCCGCGTTACAGACATCGCATTAACATGAACATTTTTAAAAATCCAGAATTGGACATAAGTGTTTTTCACAGGACAGTGACGATATATAACTCTATATTCATTCACAAAATAGCAGAGGTGGACATTTTACAAAATTTAGCTGGTCCGTCATCTGTCATCCATTAACAGCTTGGGTACCTGGGCTTCATTCGTCAGTCCGTCATTTTTTGTGACAGACCAAGTTGTAATTGTCAGTTCATCAGTCTGTCAGTCAGTCAATTAAGTCCATCTATTAGTCTGTCAGAAGTCCATCCTGGTCCATCTGTCGGTCCCCCCAAAAAAACAGGGGGTGTCAGCAAAACGGGCGTCTGTCAGTTACGGACCAACACGTACGCTTGTGTCGTTCGCGAACGTAACGACTATGAGCCGGCTTTTTGAAGTGAACGACGGGAGCCGGTGCCCCACCTTTCAGGAGCCGGCTCCCTTCGAGAAGCTTTTTTTTCTCTTGAGGTGCATGTGATTGGTCAATATGCGTGGTGTCGTCTCTGTGTCTGCGCTGCTTAGTGCACTGAGCCGGGGGGGGCAGCCTGGTACACAGCACAGTGTGCACACGAACGGGTCAAAAGAGGAGAGAGAGTGCAACATGGAGGACAAAAAGAAACAAAGTAAAAAAGAAATGAGTCAAAGCAGGAAAAGGATCCAAATTTGGACTCATTTTAATTATATTGATGGCTCTACTACCGTAGAGACTGCTGATCTTTTTCTTTTTGTTTTACACATTTTAATTTATATTTTTGTCTGTTTTTCAGGGGTTCTGTGTTGTTTCAGTCTAAATTTGTTGAAGGCGAATTGTATTTCGTGTGTTTTTCAGGGATCCTGTGTTTCACTTTAAATTTGTTACATATAAAAAAGCTAAATGTTTATTCTTGTATGTCATAGTTTATTTGTTGTTGCACTAAAAAGTAAATATTTTTAATTTACATTTCTTTGTGTCGTGTGTTTTTTAGGGATTCTGTGTTGCTTGACTTTAAAGTTGCTTAGTTTAAAAAAGTTAAAAGTTTAAATTAGTTAAAAGTTCACTGTTGAGTGAAAAAATAAAGGCTATTACAATATAGTATATATATTTTTTATTAATTATTAATTCATTTTGTGCATAATGTTACACTATTATTGGTAATATATCGATTAAAGCAACAAAAATAATCTGAAGAGCCGTTTGGGAGCAGAAAGAGCTGGCTCTTTTTAGTGAGCCGAGCCGCAAGAGCCGGTTCTCTAAAAAGAGCCGGAATTCACATCACTAACTGTCAGTGACGATTACACTGACAAAAATCCACTTACGCCAATACTTAGTCCGATATATTTGAAGGAGAAGTCAACCCAAAACATATCTGTACAAGAATATCGTCGCTGTCCTTTGAAAAACACTTATCTTCAATTCTGGAAACTTTTTAAATTTTCACATTAATGCGATGTCTGTAATGCGGAAACACCATTCATGTAAAAATAAGAAAATGAAAAAAAATTGAGATAAGTGTTTTTCACATGAAAGCGACGATATGCTTTATGCAGGCCCAGTAGTCGTAACATGGCATTCTGATTAATATTACAACCCTCCTGTTTTTGGCCATCTCAGGAGGCGGCCATTTTGCCACTTGCTATCGACTGTAAATGACATCACAGTTGCTCAAGGCTCAGTTACCGACCAATCATGACTCATCTTCAGAAAACAGGTGAGCTGTGATTGGTCGTTTGCTGAGCCCTGAGCAACTGTGATGTCAATTTCCATCAAGTGAGAAAATATATATATATTGTATATTTAAAGATTAGGAACATCTTTGAATTTACTTGAATGCAATTTTGAGCGTGTACATTTCTGTTTTTATTTTTGTTTCTTAACTAAATATACTTACAGTCATGGGCTTCGGTTGACTCTTCAATGGTTGTAGGCCCTTGTGTGGATAAATCAAGATTTCTCATGTGGCTCACAATACTCATCGCTTCATCTGTGTTTCTCCTGACCACCTCGGGATCCGCTTCTTGGTCAACGCTGTACAGTTCCCATTCATGGATCATTCCTGCAGACATTAACAAAACAAAAGTACCATAATCTTATGTGCAGGGTGACAGAGTAAGACTAAACCATGGCAAAAAACAAAATGGTTTCTGGGTCAGGGCTTTTGCATACATTACTAAACATTTTTAAAGTCAATCAAAAACATTATAATCCTAAATAAGTATTCTATTTAGTTAAAATAAATTGCATTTATACATAAACATACATAAATTATGAGTAAAAAGATGCAATGTCATGTATTATCTTTAACCAAGCTATGTTTTCTCAGTGTCTTGACTGTTAATCACAAAGTAGTTTCCATGTCTTTCATTAATTCTTACCCCATCATTGTTTTTATTGGGTCTATATAGTTATAATGAAATTTGTGAGGAAATTAAATATTTTGTCCAGTGTTTACAGTGACCCGTGACCGCCTAAATCCACAGATTAGCCGAGCACCTCCAGTATAAGGACCGTTCCAAAAAGACTTGGTGTGTGATTGCTTACAGTGTTGGGAAAGCAGGACAATGCCATTTAATGGATGGCATCAGCCTGGGCCAAGCAACAACATCAATCTGTTTGAAATGCACATCTAGTGACAGTTAAACACCTACAGATGTCTTGTTCCTGGTCTGGCTAAAGATTCCTTTAGGCACAATCCACTGTCTCATCAGGCCCATGTGTTGTCTGGAGTGCACAGAGACACATGGGGGAGCCTACATGTGATTTCACATGCACTATCATATTGCTCTAGAAAGCAATCCACATTTCTTAAATTATAAATGTAAGGACTCCAAATGTATTTGTTTTATTTGAGTCAAGAGATATGGTACCTTCAATGCGTATGTTGAGGTCAGTGAGGTTTTTGCTGAAATGTTCAGCTAGCATTAAGGTTTGCAGTGTATCCTCATCAAGCTGGTTCCCCAGACTCTTCACTGTGTGTTCCTATCGATTCAAACAGAATAAAGTAATTCCATGTTCAACACCAAACATACCATGCAGCCGTGCAACCTTCGAAATTGAACTGCAGCATGACTAAAAAAAAAAAAAAAAAATTGGCAACGTGCATTAAGCAAACCTTTTCACTTTAACATTTCTGATATTTAAATATAACTTGACTGACCGATTCACTAAGCTTTTTTAAGTATGATACGACATCCTGTGTGGAGTCTTCCACTCCCCCAGTCTCTGTTTTTATTTCAGACAGTTTGTTTCTCCAGGCATGAAACTGATTCTGAAACACACAAAGAAATGCAGTTCAATATAGTTAGCTATTCAAAAGGACTTCATTCACCGCAGTACTATATACTAATTCTTACTTTGGCTGTTATTGTGATGTATCTGTGTATGTACCTGCAGGTGTTGAGCAGTGTAGTCATAGTATTTGACTCTGTCATTAACAGCAGCCCCAGTTGAAATGTTCAACACTCCAACCCTCAAATGGTCTAGTGTTTTGTTGGACAGTCGCAGGTCTCCGATAACATGCCAAATACATTCATCACAACCTGCAAAGAATTATGTATTTATTATTAAGATTATGGTGTTGATTTGCTACTGTAGTTAAGTCTTCTTACTGATATTGCACGGATTAACTGTTGCAGGCTCTGGTAGGCACTCTCCTGTTTGCATATCACAGTGACTGCTCTCACAGTCACACTCTGTAAAATAAAATAAACACACATTCTATATTATACTGTACAGCTTTATAGCTTCTGGCTCAAATTTTCTACTGCTGTCGATGGACAAAAAAAGGGATCCATAAAATTTGCTGAGAGGTGTGTAGTTAGCATTACTGTGCTAATTCTTTGACACATTCAGAATAGCAAAATTGTAGTAACTCCACAGAGAATAATTTAGGGGGGTCAATGCCACAATCCCTATAACAGCAGTTGTCGCTCTAGAAAGAAGCCGAAAAATCAGCCAGTAGAATTTGAATTTTGGCCACCTTGCGAGCACGTCACACGCACGAGGGCCGATAGTAGGCCGGACTAAAATACACCTCCGGCATGCTTAGTTCAATCACATTTCAATCACATTTTATTTATATAGCACTTTTCATACATAAAAATGCAACTCAAAGTGCTTTAAAAGATTCAAAGCAAAACATAGAATTATCTTCAATCAAAAGAAAAGATAAATTATTTAAAAGTTGTTGAAAGCCAAACTAAAAAGGTGTGTCTTGAGCTTCCTCTTAAAAATATCAACAGTCTCTGCAGACCTGACGTCCTCTGGCAGGCTATTCCAAAGGTGAGGACCAAAACGGCTGAGTTAACGGCTAGTTAAGACACTTTTTAAATTTGTCGCCCTACCCACCCGCCCACGAAATGGGCAGGGACGGACTGCCCAGCTCTGATAATTTGTTAGATTAATATTCTTCCAGAAAACCTCACAAAGTGAGTGGGTGTGCTTGGGATTTGAGATTATTCAGAGGAAACATTTTCTACATTTGTTGGATTGACTGCAGATGTTAAAAAAAAAAAAAAAAAAACTTTCGTCAAGAGAAACTGAGAACAATTGCATGCTGTTTCATATATGGACAACTTACTCTTGCAGCCAGAGGGGCTGTAGTCCCAAAAGCCTGGGAGGCACCTCTCACAGTAACGACCTCCGGCACCCGGGCGGCACAGACAGCTGTGAGTGAGAGAATGGCAGGTGGGACGAAGAGAAGCTGGCCTGCATTCACATCTCTGACAGCCTTGGCAGCTGGAGAAACCAGAGTAACCCTCCTGAATTACAAGTACAAAAAACAATGTTAGGACCTGTTAACTGATTTTGGGGAGGCAAGGGGTTCTCAACTTTTTTCACCTTGGGGTCCAATCTTCCCAGTATCCTGCTCAATTTATTATCCAGTTGGTATACAACCATTTTGGACTAATTGACAATGTGCATGTGACTAATTAGTCATGTGCAACTGATATGCATGTCCAAATTAAGTAAATCCAAAGGATCCAAAAAAAAGATCATTTGGATTTACTTAATACGAACATCGGTTGCACATGATTGAAACGTGGTAAGTCGATGTGATTGTCCCGTGTTTTCCTAAAGAATAAACAAATGTTATGCGTTAGTCTAACACATTTTAATCATGTGCGACCGAAAATCAAGTACTTTTTTTTTTCAGTGTACCCACACGGGGGCAACTCTGCCTAGCTGTGTGACTCTATGTGCTATTCTTCTATTAACTGAAGTCAACTGATATGTGTGCCAAGAATGTCACAGATAAGAAGAT
>NC_141236.1:1287500-1342500 GCF_054856515.1 Filicampus tigris | reverse complement strand
AACAACCCAAAAAAAAGAAAATGTATCAATTTGAACATTAAATATCCTGTCTTTGGAGCGTATTCATTTGAATATTGGTTGAAAAGGATTTGCAAATAATTTTATGTCTGAATTTTACACAACACCCTCACTTTATTGAAATTTGGGTTTATAGGGTAACACAAATTCGCTTATCATTGTGTTATCATTGTCATAGCAACTGTTTCAACCCACTCAAGTTCCCAAGCAGTTCTACCTTCACTCGGGTCTATTACTGGACCATCACAAATTCAATTCACTGTGTTAACATTCAAATGAGCCCCCGAACCTCTGCAGTTCTTGGCACCGATGGCGTCACCGTAGAAACCCTGTGCACACCTCTCACAATTTGGCCCGCCAGTGTTGCCCCAGCAGTGCTGGCAATGGCCGGTCACATTGTGGCACCAATTAAAGATCAGGTTTGGGTCAGAGTTGTCATTACAGTCGCATCGCTTGCAGGAACCACCAATTGTCATTGGCATGCCATAGTAACCCGGGGCACACCTAGATGGAGAAAGTGCAGTTAGTACAATGAAGCATAAAGTAACCATTTGGTTTCCAATCTGTTAAGTTTTGTCTTTGTTGTTATTTTTAGCCCACTTATTGTCCAAACTGTTTAAAATGTTCAGTTTGTTACCTATTGAGTTTATACATGTATAATTATAAACATATTAATGAAAAATGCTGAAGCTGCTTTTAAGAAACACTGTTGAATACAGAAATTCCACTAACAGGGTGGCAAGATCGAGTGGAAGTTTACTACAAATTAAAAGGGCAGTAGTAGTAGTTTCAAAAATATTTCTGAATTCTTGAATTGTCATCATATTTTTGGGGGGCCTGACTCAAACTAAAAAAGCGTAAAAAAATTTTTTCACTCAATGTGAATTTCATTATGGGAGACTATCAGGCCACCATTGCTGTCAAAGTCAAGCCAGCATTTCATAACATTTCGAGATGCATGTGGCATGGGTACCTCAAACCTATAATATGGTTATAATTAAGGAAAAAAGCCAATATCGCAGCAGCACAATTAACGCCTAATCCTTTCACATCATTTTCTCTTTATTTTCGGAGATGCTACTTGTTATTGTTTTGATAGAGGATGGAGGAATGAAGCAAATTGAAATCCTTAAGGATCATGAGGCTTGTACCAATGGCACGTAAAATCTAAAAATAAAACACTGAGAAAAAGAACTTTGAGGGAGGCGGGGGAAAAACTCCATACATTATTGTCGTTGTCAATCTCTTCTATGCATAGTTGCTTGTTGACCTCTGTGGATGACACATGTTGAATGCTGTGGGCAACATTAGCCGACCCAGCACTCACCTCTCACAGCTATGTCCAGCATAACCCTCTTTGCACTTGCACCGTTGAATGTCACCATGCCTGTCACAATGGACCGCAAAACTGGCCATAAAATCACAGGAAAAATTATTTCAAATTGTTACACACCACTTAGCAATATTGAACTTTCAGAGTGAGCAAAAAGTACAGACATGCATACTTATTTGAGGGGACAGAGAGAGGGCAGGCGCAGGGTTGGCAGTTATGGCGTCCAACCTGGCTAGGTGCCAGCATGTAGCCATCTTCGCACATTTCACAGAAATCACCCATACTGTGATCGCTGCAATTCTAAAAGAGGCCAAGTACAACAGATTCGCTTTGAGTCTGGCAGTTCCTTTCAGTTTCAAGAAAAAGTATGTAAAATTTGGGGCAAATCCCTGAATGTCTGAATAAATTTCACAGATTTAAGTCAGAAAAATGGACAAACAGAGCGTTCTTATAAATAATACACCACAATTTTGTTTGTTTGATTTTTGTTTCGATGTTTTGACTGAATACAACTTGGAAAAAAAATGTCACCATGCAAGGTGGAAAAAGTATGTGAACCTTTGGATATAATAACCGGTTGAATCTCCTTTGGCAGCGACAACCTCAACCAGATGCTTACTGTAGTTCAACAGTAAGGATGAATTTTTAGCATCCTCTCAAAACTGTTACAATTCAGTAATATTTTTGGGATGTTGTCAAGGGAGAGGCACTCCTCAGAGGGGCAGCCATTGCTACAACTTGGTATGTTGCTACAACGTCCCAATCGGGTTGAGGTCAGGACTCAGGATAAATTTGCGAATAGCTTTGCTGATCAACGATAGCAATACATGCAGGCCCCAAGACAGCAAAATGGAGCCTTTTCTGAGTCTTTAGCTGACACTCTTTCTTCTCACTGTGCATTCTGCACTGTCTTCTTGCAGTCATTGTTAGAGAATGGCCACCCCAAGGGAGAGTAACAATAGTGCTGAACTTTCTCCGTTGGTACACCTGTCTTACTATATATACACTGATGAACATTATGATAATTTTGTAAGCCTTTCAAGCTTCGATCAAGTTAATTTATTTTATGCTCTTTTGTGTAAAGCATGTGTCAGAATGCTTCCTGAGAATAGCAAACTCAAAACTGGAATGTGTTTTTCATAGGGTAGGTCAGCTTTCATCAATAACTCCAACACATCCTTTATTGTACTCCAGGGTGGCTAACCCCTGACTCCATTTACCTCTTGGAGAAGTCATTTGCCTTGAGGTTCACATACTTTTCTCCCCTTCACTATGAATAAATCCATGGCGTGTTCAGGAAAAACATTAGCATTAGCTTGAGGAGTTGTTGTACCTTTTTTTGACCAATCGACATTCTAATGTGATCAGAAATGTATGTAGCCAACACTTACTAAAATAAATGAACTTTGTGTCCCTGATACAAAAAATGTACAGTAAACTTAACTTACAAAACAAATGCCTGTGATGTCCTCACAGTGATCAGCATGGCCTTTGCAGTTACAGGGCAAGCATTTGTTTTGCTCACTAAGGAAAAATCCCTTAGCGCAAACCTAAGAAGTGGACAAGAATAGCCATTAAAAGAAATAAATAATAAATAACCTATAGTCGTATTCGTGGTCATGTTAAAGGGGTAGTCAATCCAAAAATGGTCTTTACAATTATGTGTTCTATGTGCCTCAACCTAAACACGTCATTCTGATTAATATTGCATTTGTTGAATATGCATTAAGCAGCAAAATCCACACATGGTCAGTAATTTCGGGGGGTGGACATTTTTTCACCTGCTGTCGACTGAAAATGAAATCGCAGTTGCTCAGGGCTCAGGTAACAACCAATCATGGCTCAGCTTCAGAAAAGGTGAGCCGTGATTGGTTGTTACCTGACAACTGTGATGTAATTCGCTGTTGACAGCAAGTGACAAAATGTGCGCCCCCTGTGATGTACAAAAACGAGTGGATTTTACTGCTTCACTCAGATTCCACAAACACACTCTCAATCAGAATGCCGTGTTTAGACTAGTGGGGCTGCATAGAACCTTTTTGGGTGTTGACTTCCCCTTTGAGTTTACACGTTTGACATACATAGCCCACAAACACGTTCTCAAAATGTGTGAGTTAGGTAATTGTTAGTAAGTTAACGATTATTTGCGTAATGGCTCAGACGTGTATTTTACTGTCCTCTTAATTCTGATTTGGAAAGATTAATTATTACTGGACAGCAAGATGGTTATGGCACTAGTTATGTCAAATAATCCCCGCAAAAGTGTGTGCCCTTGATTTAGCCAGTAAGAGAGACAGTGAATATACACAAAGAAGAGAATCATACGAGAATTAATTACAGTAGAAGGACACATTTCTCCCATTGTAACGGAAGGTTTAGAGTGGTAAGTGCAAGATTTTGAAACGTCACACATCATGGACAGGTAAATAAAACAGCTTGTGACTGACTATGTCAACAAATGTGCTTTGAAAAGGAGTATTTACTGCAGTTGTGTATGCAAAAACAACCATGGCAATTTTTGCTAAAACCATTCTAGTCATTAGTACGGCATATTCTTTATTATTTGGAGTAAACCCTTCAGATATCCTGTCTCATTTTAAAGGGGATCGTACGTAAGACAATGTTCAGAATTGTCAAAAAAGAACAAGACCACAGGCAACACAACAAATAGAAAGAAACAAGGACACTATAGGGAGCTACAACGGAATAACAGCAAAACAAATACAAATAGTAACTTAACTATTTTTTATTAGTATAGTATCATTAATGGAGCACTGTAAAAACCACCACAGTTGAAACAAAGTTTCGCATATAGATAAAAGTCTAATCTTTAAACACAAAACAATTAAACATTATTCAAAAACAGTAAAGTTATGAACAATAAAAACAGACAAGACAATTAAATACGGGCTCAAGCCTTTATGCTGGGTCAAACACCAAGGTTTTTTTAAGGCAGGTTTTTCAAATTGATACCAAATTCCATAATCTGGTAGAAGTGAGAGAAAAAGCCTTATCCCCTCTGACCTTCAGATGACCTCAAGGCACTGGGCAGGAAAGTATGGATGAAGCTCAGAAAAGTAAGACAGGGTAGGCAAGACCATTTCAATTTTAGAATGTAAACTGTAAATGTATATGAGCCACAAACATGAAACTAATTGAATGATTCTTCTCCAAAGGGCTGTCCAAATCTAAACTAGTGATAAATCACATTTAGGACAGAGTATCTGTTATTTACCAGTTCTAAAGTCACCTAAAGTCTTTGGACCCGGTTCAGACCATGGCTCTTTGACCACAGCATGACGTGTCAAACAGCTGCAGTGCTCACGCAGTTGAGAATGCATGGGAAGGGGGTTAAAGTGCTTATAGGAGATGCAACAGATGGTCAGGAAGGGAACTCTGCTCCAACATGATCTAAATCCAGAGTTTGAGTTATATGGGAACAAAAGCATATGTAAGCTCCCATAAACTCAACTCAACTTTATCTATAGAGCACATAGTGTATACATATAAAGACAGCAAGTCTATCATTATGTGGAGCATAATGAAATGATAATAATGAAACTACTGTACAATGTAAAAATTGTATTTTCCATTGGCACATTTTAGTTGTGTATGAATAAAAATAATGATAATAATAATATTAATAATGATAGAACCACCAAAGAACCACAAACCTGACATAAAATGAGTTTGTTTTTAAGAAAGAAAATTGAATTCCAGGTACAAAAGAGAGACTGTCACGTTGGTCTACTCCCTGCTTTAACTATGCTTATATCTTTTTATAATAGGGATTGCCAAATGAGTACATTTTCTTGATTGACAATGGTGAAAATGTGTTTTTTTCGGGTGGAGTGTTTTATTTGTTTTGTTTTTTTACACATAATTTATAAAGAAAAGCATATTTCTCTGATGCCAGCGTTATATTGAGCATAATTCTGTAATGCTGCCTGTCGGAATCGATGTAGCTGAAGTCTTTGTGGGTGTATACGTAACCTCCTACTGCTTTTGTCATTTGATGTTCTTCTGCAGAAGTTAGCTTATTGTGTCCAAGTTCCGCCACACTGTTTTCCTTAATTGTCTGTGTTTGTTCAAGATTGTGCACTGGTGCAAACATCTATACTTTGCTTGGTCATGTGCAGGAGGATGAATAAGAAGGGAATGAGAAGCCCATGGATTCCAGCGCACCAAATGTTTAATTTCTGACTTGACACCTGTATAATCATGTAAATGTAATGTTAGGTAAAAATCTCACGAGTTGGAAAACATTAAACATCATTCTTCATGTGACGTGTATGAATTAAAACATATGGCAGCAGAAGTGAGCACAGTCAGTAACTATTTGACATCAGCGTGTCTCTCCCACTATTTCTCACTCTGTTGGATAACAAAGATGACATTCAGCAAGGCACAGTCTTGCAATTGATCAAACTTCTTTTACAGCCTGTGTCACTGCGATTTGGCTTTGGTATGTCCTGAAACTTTCTGAGAGTGAGGCAGTGCCGAAATAGTATCTAACACAAAAGCATGTCTTGTCTCCACGATTGAGTGTTCCTCCAAGTCAACACCCTCACTGGTCTTTTTGGGCCATGCCTTCTCTTGTAATGTGAAGCCTCTTCACCAGTCATCTTGCACTCTCCAGAGTGTTGTTTTATAAAGATAACTTGAAATGTGATTTCAGATTTGTTTAGATTGTGTGTGTTAATAATATCTATCGTCTACCCTCTTTCTGAAGATATTTCTTAGTCAAATCATTCTGTTGATTAAATAGTAACTTGATTATTAAATGTCATTTTGAATTAATAACCATATAGAGATGCCTCCTGTTAAACTCAGAATTTATTCATGCTCACTCCCTCGGAATGTCCATAAAATGGAAAAAAATGTGGGGTCATGAGAATGTCATCCTAACTCCACACAGTAAGTCTGTGGGAGTTGAGTTATCCACTTAGAACACTCTAGGATTTATGGACAGTGAAGAAATCCTCATCGGTCACACTGTGAGGAATTGTTTTGCCATGTTTTCAATGAAAATGAACTACCTGTAATAATCCCATTTAACTAACGCCTAATCCATGCATGGGTATTTAGGCCAACAAAATGGAGTAGTGTGCGAGGGCCATGGACAACTACAAGATGGACATTCATTTCATTATTAGACACAGTATTTAGCCAACTGACAGAAGTTGAGATGACACAGGTGAATGCTTCTAATCTATCAAATGAAGTTGTAATCACATTGATTTTCTATAAATTGTCAATATACATTGGTTGAGATACGTGCGAACATAGTCAACAGTCAATACAATATGTGTATCATGCAACAAATGAAAAACAGTTTTTCTATAGTTAAAATCTTAACTATCAATACTTTAGAGCAATAATTTCAGTATATAGATTATGAATCAATTCTTTGGAAGGATCTCTCATTTAAAATTCTGTGCATGATCATGATCAATAACGGAGTTATAACATTAAAATGAATTTCTGTAAAATAGATGGCAAATAAAATATGGGCTTTGGCATGAAAACAATAGAGTATAAAAATGTTATGACAGCATACCAGAGGAAAAAAGAAAATACTGTATTTTGCTTTCCGTTAGTCAGGGTGGGGCAAATGGGACATGGCGATGGTGAAAGCACTAACTGCAGAGTATTGAGGCTGTCCTAATGTCATGCTTATAACAAATCTCCATGTTTAACCAGAAGGGAATCACAAAGCAATATAATTTAAAATAGCACCATATTTACATTTATCAACATCCACCCTGCATTAACTGCGTACACAATGAATACTATTGTTAAGCCAATGCTGGCCAGTATTGTTTTGAAAACAGATAATGCCAAATGACTTACTTTCAAAGATGCCTGTTGCTGTGTTCCAAACCTGACAGCAGACGATAAAGAGGCAATCCCAGAGAGAAAGCCTATAAGGCAGAGGAAGCGCATAGATTTTGGAGCCATATTCTGTTTTGGCTTAGTGGGTTCCCTTCTATCTGTGTCTGGCAGTAGAGTCAGACAGTGGGAAAGTCTCTGCGTAGCTCCCTGTGCTCCACTTTTCCACTGCTCCAATGTCTTGATTTGTCACTGTGCCTAGTTCTGGTCCAGGCTGAGTAGAATAAACAAAGTTGTGTGAACTTCCTCCCTTTCTCTCCCTTACTGCCAGCTCTGAATCTTCTCACTTGGTCAAAGTGCCCTCCCCCACTGCCCGAGCCAGTGTGTCTAAATCACATACAGATGGAAAGACAGGAAAATGAAACACAGGGGAGAGCAAGAGAAGACACATGGCAAGTTTGTCATTGAAATTATGATGAAGTGGCTGCAATATAAAAACAACAATTTTTCTCAATACATACTGTACTCCATACAGTACTGTGATAAAGTAAAATATTCTTACTTTTTTGTGTGCATAGTTTCCCCACTTTAACATTTAAGATCATCAAAGAAAATATACACCAAATGTCAAACAGTTTTTAAAAGTGTTTTTTTTCTTTTCTTGTATCATTTTTTAATTAAAGGGGGTGGGGGGAAGTACCCCCACCTCCTTCCCTTGAAAAATCTTGAATTAACTGTGGCTAATCACATTTTCGGGAAAGCAGAGGTCATTTTCAATGTCCACACCCAAGCTTGATTGCCTCCAGATCTGTTGAAGTGGCAAAATGAAGTCAGCAAATAGATTTCAAAAAGCTGAAACCAAACGCCACAGTCCAAAGAAATTCAAAACTAAAGGAGAAATAAAGTAATTGAAAATCTGGAAAAGTTTACAGTCATTTCTAAGGTTTCAGGACTCCAGCAAACCATGCTGAGTATGGAGTAAGATCGCTGTCAAAAAGGCATATCCGTGATTTGAAGATTCGTATCCGCAATAGTAAAAGGCATATCTGTGATTAAAGATTTGTATCCGTAATAGTAATAATTTTTGAGTACAAATCAAAATTGTGAGGGTTTGACTTCTTTTCTTGAGAGTACGAATCAAAATTGTGAGGTTTTGAATTTTTTTTGTGAGTACGAATCAAAATTGTGAGAGTTTGACTTCTTTTCTTGTGAGTACAAATAAAACTGCGAGTGCCATTGTTTTGTCAATACAACTCTCGCTTCTACGACTACGAATCTTCACTACCCACGAATTGCCAGTTGAGGACAAATCACTTTTGTGAGAGCACAAAGCTGCTTAACATGCAAATTACAATGACGTCACGCAGAACAGGCCACAGAACAAGTCCCAAGTGGAGCTAATCAATCCGCGATTCCTCTCCCCACGCATGCGTAGATAGGAAAACAAAGATGGGGAACACGAGCGGATTGGACATCGCTTCCAGCGGCTCAGGAGACGCATCTTCACAGCAGGTTAAGTCAGCAACGTGTATATCCAATTTATTAGTATGTATTTCATAACGTTGTTCTGTCTCAAATAATAGCTTTGGACTCAGGCTTACGGCGATGGATTGCAATCTATGATGCGTTTCACTGTGAGCATTAGTACTTGGCTAATGTAGCTCTGTTTTCAACGTATCTGTCACCATACTGTAGTCTAGTCACTTGTACACACAATTCATCACGTTAACAAAAATGTATGTATTATATGGATGCTGTTAATAGCTCTTGCTAAATTGGTTGCTTTATAAATATTTTATAAAATTGTATTGTATTGTATATTCGAACAAATTATTGATTATGAACAAGGGCAAATCATTATACATCGGTACACATTAACCAAGTATTTAATGGATTTTGAGTTACACTCCCCAAAAATCCCAGTTTACAATGCTGTCCTGCTAAAATAGTATTGACTGTCAGGATATCTTTTTTGAAGGTTTCATGCACAAGCCAACAAAGTTGAGCACATTTTAATTGAAAATATTAGTTTCAATGTAATTTTTTTTTTCTTTTATAGTAGTAGCAACACGATGGCTCATGTCATGCTTGAAGAACAGTAGCAGTATTGATTCGATCATAAAGACGAGGGTAACACTAATTTTCTTTTCAACGTACAGCATCTCGTCTCCATATCGTCTCTGTCCTGTGAAAAACACTTATGTCCAATTTTTGAAACGTTTTTAATTTTCATGTTAATGCGATGTATGTAAAACCGGAAACACTATTCACGTAAAAATAATAATATTGAAAAAAATGGAGATAAGTGTTTTTCACATGGCAGCGACGATATGCAGCTAATAATCTACATTTTTAATTCAGAGCCACATTTATCGATGTTATTATTTAGTTGAACAATTTATTTTGATTACATATTATCGAAGTTACCATCATCTCAAACAGTATACTTTGCCTGGTAAATATTTTCATGTAATAATATTTTCAGAAATGTAGACAGTCATGTCCAGGATGATCTCTTCGGTAACGGTCGCAACTCTGACCCTGCATGCTGACTTGAAGTGTAACTGCAAGTCAGTGGTGACAGCTGAGATCCAGACGGAGTGGGCTGAAAAAACAGCAGAGTTGGAGATGGAGGCAAACACTGATGACAATCTAGATCGACTATGAACACATGCCCTCAGATGGACCGCCTGACTTAGGGGACGATGTCAATGACGACGTGGAGATTGAAACAGAGTCAAGAGAAAATGACAACATAGAAATTAAAGTACTTGACAAAATCATGAGTACTAAATTGCCTAATTATGCAACACATCAGAGTATAATAGACAAATTATTTCACTGAGTATATTATTTGTAGGCATAACTTTTATTATTCAATATCATTAGACGCTATGAACAGGCAATACATTTTGTGTGTGAAATTGTATTTATGTACATCAGTTTCAATCAGTTGAAATCTGATTTCTGACACCACACATGAAGAATTTACACATTGTTTGATACATTTTCTACGGATGTAACAATTAATCTAAAATCAATTTGAACTGCATAAAATATGCATCGATGTAAAAAAAAAAAAAAAGAAATTAGAATCGATTCGCAACACCATGTTAACAATAACCGCTCTCAAATTATTTGGCGCAAATTTTTCTCTCAAAAATGCCTCATCTCCCGCTGGAGGAAAAATACTGAGAAAAAACATTTAAGTTTAAACTAGTTTGCAGAATAACAAAATAGCCCACTGTGATATGTCTTCACTATACAAGAAATTATGCGCAGCATTTTTTCTTTTGCATTAAACATTACTTGTTTTTTTTTTTAGTTCTGTGAGAATACGTAATTAATCAATAAAAACGGAACAACCAAATTAGCAAGAGCTATTAACAGTATCCATACAATACATATTTGTCGACGTGATAAATTGTGAGTACTAGGGTTGCCAACTTTCTCACTCCTAAATAAGGGACAGGTGCACGGTGCCACGGTAGTGTTAGCATGATGTATGACATTTTGATTTTTTTTTCTAATTTTCATGTTAATGCTGAAACCATATTCACGTAGAAAATAAGAAAAAATGAAAGAAAATGGACAGTGTTTTTTACAGGACAGCGACGATATGTCACCTCATATGAAACCTCATATGAAACCACAATTTGGCTCATTTCATCAAAAAACGCGTGTAAGAAATCTGAAATGTAAAAGAGGAGTGTGACTCACCAAATTCATTTTTTCCATGGATATTTCTGGCTGCTTTTGACTGACTCAAGCAGTCTTCTGTCAATTTGCGCAGCCAGAGAGAGGTGGAGTGATTGCCGCTTGTTCTCAGATTGACGCTTTATCTGATCTAGGATCTGGCATGTGTAGTACCGAGAGTCTCCAGTAGCGAGCGCTGTAATGTGATATCACTGTTTAAGAACCAGCAATGTATGTTCGAGCAAGTATACAAGTAAAAGACATTGCCAACCGGTCTGTGTCCGTCGTTATTGACAATCGATCGCCATCCAGAGCTTTACTAAAATTTACAGGATCGGTAGATTGCAGTTTTCTGTAATTGCAAGGGTTGATAGTCAATATACGGGAAATTTAAGATCCCGTATGGGGCAAACCAAATTACCCCAAAATACGGGACGTCCCGGCTAATACGGGACAGTTGGCAACCCTAGTGGGGACATAGATACGTTGAAAACAGAGCTACATTAGCCAAGTACTAATACTAACAGTGAAACGCATCATTAGATTGCAATCTATTGCCGTAAGCCTGAGTCCAAAGCTATTATTTGAGACAGAATGACGTTATTAAATACATATTAATAAATTTGACATACACGTTGTTGCTTACTTTACCTGCAGTGAAGATGCGTCTCCTGAGCTGCTGGAAGCGCTGTCCAATCTGCTCGCGTTCGCCATCTTTGTTTTCTATTCTACGCCTGTGCGGGGGGAGGAATCGCGGATCGATTAGCTCCCCTTGGGACTTGTTCTGTGGCTTGTTCTGCGTGACATCATCGTAATTTGCATGTTAAGCAGATTCGTGCTCTCACAAAAGTGATTTGTCCTCAGCCGGCAATTCGTGGACTCAACAATAAGGAAGATGTAGTATTTTGGCACACTAGTCCACTAGTGATGACGTGATAAGGGCGCCATCGCGCAATGCGGAAATGTTGAAATTAATAAACGTTGGTAAGCGGATGCCGGAGGGACACCAAAGCAAAGCTTGTCTTCATTATACCATCAAATATTACAGAAGAGACTGGCCAAAAAATGATGGCCATGGCAGAGTTCCAAAGCAAAAAATCACAGCTGACCAAAAACAAAAAGGCAAATTTTATTTTGGAAAAAACAAACAAACAAATACAACATTTGAATGATTCTCAAGATTTTTGGGAGAATATTTTATGGACTGATGAGATGAAAGGGGATGTCAACGCAAACATATTTTTTTCAAGAATATGTTCTATGCAAGCCCACTAGTTGAAACAAGGCATTCTGATAAATATTGCGTTTGTGGAATAAGAGTTAATCCACCTGTTTTTAGTCATCTCTGTGTGGGTGGATCCCACACACATAGACAGAGAGAAGTTGTCAATCAAAAATGTATTAACAAAAAAAATTTGACTACTGTCCAAAGTACATCTAAAGTCGCAGGCAAAATGCCAGGAAAAATGGTATAACAGAAAACGGTTGCAAAATAAGGCAGGGAAACGACTAACACAAAATTACCTGCCACCAAGGGACCAGGAAAACTCCAATTGAGAGACAAGCAAAACACACCGTACGAAATAACCAAACCAAACACTATACTCGGAATAAAACACGCGAACAACAGTACTATCGGATCAAAGTTATCTTAGTCAAGAAAACCAACACTTGGAGCAATGAGAGTAAGCAAGGTGGAATAATCTGATGACGAGCCTTCGGCGCCCACAACTCAGCTGACTGACAGAAACACAGAGCAGAACCATGACACTCTTGGGGCGGCGATTTTGTCACTTCTGTCGACTGAAAATGGCATCACAACTGGCTAAAGTAATGACCAATCACGGCTGACGGTTCGCTGAGCAGTTGTGATGTCATTTTCAGTCGACAGAAGTGACAAAATCGCCGCCCCCTGAGATGGCTAAAAATTTGCTGCTTAACTCATATTCCACAAACGCAATATTAATCAGAATGCCGTGTTTCAACTAGTGGGCCTGCTGGGAACATATTCTTGAAAAAAATTTGTTTGGGTTGATTTCAGCTTTAAACTCTGTGATAAAATGCTGCTAAAAGTGTGACTGAACAACCTGTGTGAGTGGAAATAAACAGGATTATAAATGCCAACTTTGGGTGGAAGCACAGGCAAGGATCCTCCACCACTCCGCCATAACAATTAATGGTGTGAACCTGACATATATGTTCTATGCAGGCCCACTAGTTAATGTAACCAACAAGTAGAAGTAAAGCAGAGTCCTGATAGCAGTTTATTATCGGTCCAATTTATATTCTCAAATCATAAATGGACGGAAATGCAATTTTACCTCACCTCATTAATAACAAATAATTTTTAAGTAATTTGAACCTTCAACACCAACAATCAATGAAAATAAAATAAAATGCCGACACGGTCTTCGCGCGCAGTAGAAAATACTAATTGGAAGGAAAAACTCCTCTTTGTCCTCAACGTCCCAAAAAAAATACTGTCCAGAGCTCTTATGTATGTATGCAAAAGGATATTTGGTTATGTGAGTGGTTGCCTGGAGTGAGCGAACAGAAAGCTGAAGATCCAGCGGTTATCCCCTCAAGGACCTCAGTCTGCAGCAGCACAAGTCCACCACGCTAACAGGAAAACAAAGACAATATGAGGCGAAGGCGGGGAACACGAGCACGAGCCACAGTACTCCTCGACAGCTTCTCCACTCTGGCCTGAGCTCCCTCACAAGAGCACTAACATAAATCGTGGTCTTGACACACAGTATATCATATATTGGATAAACATGTCCTGTACAAAACAATCAATGACATCCTCCTTTCTTGAAGCCCAACAATGTATAAAGTAGGGCTGGGCCGATAATGCAATATCGACATGTATCACGATTGACACGTGATCGATAGCAATAGAAAATGCCTTCAATAAAACGTTCGATAGAAAAAAAGAAAAACAAACCCGATCGCAGCATGGTGCGTGATGTAGGCAGCTCGCTTCCGCCTCCAAATATGAAGAAGAAGCGTTTAAACCAAAGAAGAAGCCGCTTTTAAAACCAACGAGAAGAAGCATTTAAACCAACAAGAAGAAGCTGTTAACTCAACGGAGCATGCACGTGGGCCCGGCGGCCGTGCGCTATGCTTGCGGGCCCGGCGGCCGTGCGCTATGTTGGCGGGCCCGGCGGCTGTGCGCTATGTTGGCGGGCCCGGCGGCCGTGCGCTACCTGGCAGGCCTGGCGGCCGTGCGCTACGCTCGCGGGGGCGGCGGTCCTGCGCTATGCTCGCGTCCAGCGAGCGAGCGCCATAATTCTGCTCGAATAAATGACCACTCGACTCAGTACAACTCTTAAAATTAAATTATATTATGCATGATAACCCTATTAAAAACCCGTGGATGGAGGCATGGTAGAAGAATTCTTGTCTTTGACATGCTAGCAGTAGTTACTGTAGTCAGACCCAACTTGTACAATAAAACTACAGCTGGGTTACATTAACATAAGCCATTCTGATTAATATTGTGTTTGTGGAGTATGAGTTAATCAGCAAAGTCCACCCGATTTTAGCCATCTTATCCCATCTTGTCACTTATGTTGAATGAAAATGACATCAAAGTTGCCTTATCCGACACCGGCATCGAACTCAAAGTAAAATCAAGCAAGTAAAATATCAATGGACTATGGCAATAAAGAGTCCGCTAAAAAGATAAAGTAGTCCTAAAACGGTTGGTCAACGATGATGTATGCACTGCAAGAGAGTATTCGTTCACTTACATTGGATGAACACTGAATGCAGGCTAATATATGTGTCAACAACTGCTTTGGGGTAGACCTAATGCAAATAAACATTTACAATGCACTGGAGGACAAACTGACATTACACTACATAATGATGTACAAAAAACAGTTAACTGTTATTTAAAGAAAAGGTTTAAAACAAAATCAATAATTATCAACATTAACTGATATGAAATACTTAGATTGTGACAGTTTTTCAAACATTTCTGAGCCCTTCTATGCACATTATCTTTAAAATTGAGTTTATTTGATCTTTATATCGACCAGTTTATTTCACTCTTTCATAGTTACATTGACCTCTTATTAAAGGTTAAGTATGTTAAAAGAAAATAACCTAAATGTATTTGTCTTTGGGTCATTATTTTCAATAGCTTAAATAAAGTAAAAAAATCAATATATAACGATATCGACCAATATGAAACACTTATATCATGATATACTTTTCAGTCATATTGCCCAGGCCTAGTACAAAGTACATGCAATATATAAAACAAAGAGTCCGCTTAGCATAGCGGCTAACCGGCGCTAAGCATTAGCAGCGATTTTCATAGCAACATAAATTTACACATTTTAACAGGTGCGCCGTGTATATTACAATACTAATGTCAATAGGGATATTCCACATCAGTGCTCACCTAACAGGAAAACAAAGACAATATGAGGCGAAGGCGGAGAACACGAGCACGAGCCACAGTACTCCTTGACAACTTCTCCACTCAGGCCTGAGCTACCGCACAAGAGCACTAACATTAATTGTGGTAGTGTCGTCAAAATGCGGCATCACAACAATTAAGAGGGCATCACTCAAACAGAAACAAAAACACAAGATACATCCATCCATCCATTATCTATACCGCTTATCCTCACAAGGGTCGCGGGGCGTGCTGGAGCCTATCCCAGCTGTCTTTGGGCAGTAGGCGGGGGACACCCTGAATTGGTTGCCAGCCAATCGCAGGGCACAGAAAGACAAACATCCGCACTCACAATCACACCTAGGGGCAATTTAGAGAGTCGAATCAACTTACCATGCATGTTTTTGGAATGTGGGAGGAAACCGGAGTACCCGGAGAAAACCCACGCAGGCACGAGGAGAACATGTAAACTCCACACAGGGAGGCCGGGGCCGGGATTGAACCCACGACCTCTGAACTGTGAGGCGGACGTGCTGACCAGTCGACCACCGTGCCGCTACACAAGATACAATGACAACAAAAATAACACATTTATATTTGTATACTTTTATAACAATGACCCAACTTGTACAATAAAACTACAGCAGGGTTACATTAACATAAGCCATTCTGATTAATATTGTGTTTGTGGAGTATGAGTTAATCAGCAAAGTCCACCCGATTTTAGCCATCTTAGCCCGTCTTGTCACTTATATTGAATGAAAATGATATCAAAGTTGCTCAGATAACGACCAATCATGGCTAAGCTTCAGAAAACAAATGACCTGTGATTGGTCTTACCAAAAATATCGAGTTTTCTGCATCTTTCTTTTTTTTTTCTTTTTTTTTTTAACCAAAGTAACCATTGGAATCTTATTATTTGTACTTGTACTCCTTCTTACAAAAGTTTTTGGAGGTTTTTTTTTCATGTTCCATACACTTTAAAGATCAACACAAAGCTCAAGTCTTTTTGATCATTTTACACGTGTTCAGATTTCATGAAATGGCTCACAAAATTGAACAGCAGCAAAGTAAATATCACTGCCTAAGGACTGAAATGTAACTCTTGGGGTCATCTGCATCTCTTGAAAAATGTCAATTGTTCATCAGTCAGTGGGCACTGAAAAATATTTGCTGGTTATGACTGGGTTTCAGAAGTTTATAAGAGTGATAACCGCTGCAGTATGTCCGGTTAGAACATAATACTGTCCAGGTGAGCAATAATCATAACAATTTTGTCTCTGCAATCTTTAATTGGTTTGGATATGGGTGTGGTTTCTGCAGAACAAATGCAAATAAAACAAACATGAGCGAATGCACTAAAATGCTTCATCAACATGATACCAATTTACTGCGGTCAAAACCATACACAAAGTTCAAAACAGTACAAGCAACGTCAACTGAAATGTCCACAAACAAACCACAATCACAAAAGACTATTTATATTGAGTCACTTACTTGCTATGTATGCACACCTCGTAAGTTGGATCGACTGAAGATAGGATGTTCTCACGTGTTACGATGACTTTGTCTGGTAATTATCGAGGGTCCTGAAATAGGTGACCTGCCTAACTAAAATTAAATTACACTAACAGACTAACCACCAGAGGGTGCTATGACAACATAAATAAGAAAGAACCTGCCTTTTTAACAGCCACCCCCAAATCTGAGAAACAGATTTGTGTCCATTGAGGCCAGTTGAGCATCTTCGTCTTGTGGAAAGGCAGGCAACTTAATGAGACGAGCCACAGGTCTTACGAAAGTTTTTTCCTTCACTTGAACCTCTGCAGCTCGAACCCTGTTGTCTCTTCCCTGTAGGATCGTCTTGACTATTCTGACAGGCCAAAGGGCTCTTGGAGATTGTGGGTCTGCCAGCATAACCTCAGTTCCGACTTTGAGGTCATCCTTGTCCTCTGTCCATTTGTTACGAGTTTGTAGAACAGGCAAGTAATTTTGTGTGAAGCATTTCCAAAACTGGTCACTGAGAATCTGACTATGTCTCCAACGCTTCCTGCTCAGAAGGTCGGATTCAGGGTAGACCACTTGTGGTAACACTGAATCATGCCGCCCCATCAAGAGACTATTTGGTGTAATGGGGTCGAGATCTGCAATATCGGATGACACATAACCTCACGGTTTAGAATTGAGAATTCCCTCAATCTCCACTAGCACTGTTCTCAATACCTCTTCTGGAACAACTTGCAATCCCAAGGTGGTACGGAGGGCGGCCTTAATGGATCTTATCTCCCTCTCCCAGTCTCTTCCGATTGTGGGGCCTTTGGAGGGTTAAAATGAAAGTAAATCTTTTGTGAGGCCAACTGAGTTTGCAGAAGAGGGGCTAGTTTTCCAAAGGACTGCTCCAGCTCTGCAGTACCTCCCTTGAAATTCGTTCATTGGTCGGAGTAAACTTCCTGAGGTTTGCCTCTCCTGGCTATTAGTCTGCGTAGAGACATGAGGAATGCATCACTATCAAAACTACTGAGGAGGTCAATATACACAGCTCTTGTTGTTAGACATTTATACAAAGTGCCCCAGTGTTTTTCAATTCTTCTGCCTACTTAGACCTCAAGAGGGCCGAAACAATCCATCCCCGTAGAGTGGAATGCTGGATGATAGAGTCTGAGGCGGGCTGGCGGTAGATAGGCCATTTTAGGTACCTCTGTTTTAGCTCTCCACCTTTGACATTCTAAGCATTTGTGTTGAAACTTTCGCACTGCTTGTCGTCCTCTCAGAATCCAAGAGCGTCTTCGGATCTCAGCAAAGACTCGCTCGGCTCCTGGATGGAGCAACCGCTGGTCATAGACCTTGATAATGAGCTTTGTGACGTGGTGTGTTGGGTCAAGCACGATTGGATGGAGAGAGTCTGGAGATAAATCACTGTGGCGGAGACGACCACCACCTCTTATGAGCTCCTTTTCTTGATCCCACTCAGGTGACAGCTTCAGTAGACGACTATCTGGCCGCAAATTTTACCTGCCTTTAGTGGTCTACCACTATAGGGAAACTATCACTTTGTACCCTTCTAAGAGTGGTTAGCTCAGCCAGCCTGAAATTTTCTGCTGAAGGGCTGTAAGCCTTGCTGGTTGACCCATGCAAACTATGAGCGACAGCCAGCAAATCTTGGAAGTTATTGAATTGATGTGGATCGGGCAGCAGAGATGCTGTGCCGTCTGAAATCTGGCCACAAAATACCTGTTTTCTCATCTCTTCTGGAATGTGATTACATGTATTACATGGTTTGACTGGCCACTTTGATGAGTGTTGCGTTACGAAATCTGGATCTCGACTCCAGCGATTGTTCTCTTTGAGATAGGCCAGAGTCTTTCCGCGTGTGATGTCGTCTGCGGGATTATTTTGTGAGTCCACATAACGCCATAATTGTGGAATAGTTAGCTCTTGTATTTCAGCTATCTTGGTCCCGACGAACACTTTGTACTTACAAGACTCCGACTGCAGCCATGTAAGAACTGTTGTGGACTCACTCCAGTTGACATAGTCATGTATTTTCAGTGTGAGCTCATTCTTCAAAACTGCTGCAAGTTGAGTCCCGCTTAAAGCAGCGCAAAGTTCTAACCTGGGCATTGAAACTTGTCTTTTTGGTGCCACGCGTGATCTAGCCGCCAGGAAGGACACTTGTATGCCGCATTCTTCAGAACTGGTATAGAGGTAGTTCACTGACCCATAAGCTTGCTCTGACGCGTCACTGGAGGCGTGAATTGTCCTGTGGCAGGGGGAAGAATAGTAGTTTGAGTCACTGTAGCACCTTGGAAAGGAAATCTCAGTGAGCTGGGAAAGTTCATCCTCCCAGGATGTCCATGCTTTGAGTGGTTCTTCAGGTAAGCCAGGGTCATCCCATTCTTGTTTTTTCTTCCAAAGTTGCTGCACTAGTACCTTGGCTCTGGTTATATACGGACTGGTGTATCCCAATGGGTCGAACTGACTGGCGAGAACTTTGTATTTGACTCTCATGGTGGGCTGTTCTCTGACTAAAGGAGCTGGTTTGTAGCTCAGTGTATCCGATCTGCAATGCCACATGAGCCCTAGGGCTAATTCTTGTGGGTCATGACTGTTTTGAGTGAGCCAAAATGTTGTGCTTTCTGACGTGCACTCAACGGGGAGGTGTTTAATTACTTCTGGGTGACTGGTTGCCCACTGGCGGAGTTCAAATCCACCTTCTGCCAGCAGACCCCGTAGCTTGTTGGCTAGTGGCTTAGCTTTCTCGACTGAAGGTAAACTTTTCAGCCAGTTGTTTACATAGAAACAACACTCAACTGCTATCTGCACATCTTCATTAGATTGACTGTTATCTGTCACATGGGTTTGCAAAGCAAACGTAGCACAACAGGGGCTTGAGACAGTTCCAAACGGCGGGACTAACCACTGATACACTTCAGGGGGGTCAGTCTTGGTGTTCTGCCAGAGGAATCTCAGATACGGCTGATCTTCAGGAAGGAGACGTCCCTGGTGGAACATTCCCTTTATGTCACTGCTAATGGCCACCATATTCTCTCTGAATCGCAACAAGACCCCCAAAAGACTTGAGGTGAGTGTGGGGCCAGGTAATAGGTGCTCATTCAATGGCAGTCCTTTGTACTTAAATGAACAGTTAAACACTGTTCGGTTTTTGGCATTGTGCGTTACCATGTGGTGGGGAATATGCCAACCCTCACTGGAATCAGCTTCGTCAGGTGTGATTTCCCTGACGTATCCTAAGGTAAGTAGCTCGTTGATCTCATCCTTATAGGCCACCATCTTATTGGTATCCTTTGTCAACCTTCTTTCCAAACTGCGTAAATGGGGAAGTACAGGTTCTTTGGGGGCTCCCAGCTGCGTAGGTTCTTTCTCTACAGTAGGGCGTGGCATATCTTGAAGCACCGTTCATGTCAACTCTGACCGTTTTTTCGGACAATGTCTTGAGTGCTTCAGCGTCCTCCTTGACCTTGTAACCACCTTCTCATTTCGATACGGCAAAGTATCCAACTGCCATAAACGTTCAACATGAGTAAAGAGGTCAGCTTGAGGCAGCTGAGTGCAGGTAAAAAGGCATTGTGTGGAGTGGAGAGAATGCTTCAGGTACCTTGAAGGACCTTGCAGTGTCCAGCCCATCACTGTCTTGATTGCAGCTGGACCATCAGGTGGTCCACATCGGACTCGCTCTGTTGACAGGATGAGGTGTGGATGGTCAGACCCTATTAGAAGCAGTGGTTGTGCATTATCTATCTCAGGGATTGGGAATTCTCTGAGGTGGTGGTATTTCCTCTTGAGGTCGGCTACTGGGTAGGAATGACTTCCCAGAGCTAGCTCTTTAGCTGTAAAGGCATGTTGGATTTGGTATTTATGATTGGGATTTACAGAACGGGAAATTATGGTTTCTTCCGCTGAACTGTCTTCGGAAAATCCTTGTTCATTTCTGGGCTCCATTAGTGGAGTATGTTCTGAGTCTTTCTCATGGTGTTCATTTGTCACCTCATAGTCTTTTAAGTAGTGTGGAGGATGAGTTAAGCGTTTAGGTCTGGCTTGCTCTTCTTCACGAGAGGACATCGTTGTCTGCAGTGATTATCGATCCGGCTCGAAGGACCATGAAAAATATTTGCTGGTTATGACGTTCAGAAGTTTATAAGAGTGATAACCGCTGCAGTATGTCCGGTTAGAACATAATACTGTCCAGGTGAGCAATAATCATAACAATTTTGTCTCTGCAATCTTTAATTGGTTTGGATATGGGTGTGGTTTCTGTAGAACAAATACAAATAAAACTAACACGAGCGAATGTACTAAAATGCTTCGTCAACACGATACCAATTTACTGCGGTCAAAACCATACACAAACTTCAAAACAGTATGAGCAACGTCAACTGAAATGTCCACAAACAAACCACAATCACAAAAGACTATTTATATTGAGTCACTTGCTATGTATGCACACCTCGTAAGTTGGATCGACTGAAGATAGAATGTTCTCACGTGTTACGATGACTTTGTCTGGTAATTATCGAGGGTCCTGAAATAGGTGACCAAAAACCTGCCTAACTAAAATTAAATTACACTAACAGACTAACCACCAGAGGGTACTATGACAACATAAATAAGAAAGAACCTGGCCTTTTTAACAGGTATGCTGTGTGTGGAACAACGACGCCCATGTGGTCATCACAAGGAAGTCCACTGTTTCCCCACTCAATGTAAGGAATATCCATGCCTATAAACACGGAGAATTTTATTTCATTGTATGAAGTAACAGCAGACACAATTTCAAATCGGACTTGTAGCTTGTGATTAAGAAAGCAAAACATGAACTAAATGTTTCATTCAAATCACATATTTGCATGTACCTATTATCTGATCCTCAAACTGGATAATACAGTAGATGTGAACCAACTTATCTAGCTGGATAGGGGAGATTACTAAAGGGCAAAAACAGGAGTAATGTAGGCTTTATATATTGATCTGTGCTTGTCTTTGACCTGGTATTTTTCCAGCATACTATACAACTAGCTCTGAGCAGTGCCGCTCTAAATTCTAGTTCACATACATTGTCTTCTGCCCTGTAGACAAAACGAGCTAAAGTAAATGTTAATAAGTGGTGGGCTGATTACAAAATATTATCACCATCACCATTATCACCCTGTCATCACAAACAACACAAAACAAGTAAGAATGGTGTCACAAACTAGCAGTAGAAAGATGCTTCAAACAACTAAATGTTGCCCTGCGATTGATCAGCTGGCAACCAGTTGTGTGACCCTGCCTACCACCTGAAGCTAGCTGGGATAGGCTCCAGCACACCTGCAACCCTTGAGAGGATAAATGGTTCAGAATATAAATGTTACTGGACTTGGTTACCGTATTCTGATGTACGAAAATGAGGACGGGTCACTGATAGTGTAGTGTTACCCACGCCTGAGTTGTGTGCGGGCAGCGTGGGATCGATTCCTGCTCAGTGGCGGTGCCTGTGTGTTCCCTGCGACTGGCTGGCGACCAGTTCGGGGTGTAATCTGCCTTCGCCCGTTGATGGCTGGGATAGGCTCCAGCACCTCCCGGCGACCCTGTATAGGATAAGCGGTTTGGAAGATGACACATGACACATGAAAATGAGGACACTTGAAGTATGCCTCCTCTTAAGGCTGTGCAATTAATCAAAATTCAATTACAACTATTACACTCCAGGACTACAAAATTGGCATAATCATATAAAATCGTATATAAAAATGTATAACAATTATTAATATGCATTTATATCCAATGCACTATGTTTGTTTAAGGAAATCATACTTGGATTTATACATTTGCACCTTTTTTTTTATTTTATAATGAATAGCTACATAAATTGTGTTTGGTACAAAAGGAACTAACTTACATTTATTTGTCTTTATATTTTTTACGTTTGAACATTTTTTTTGTTTTGTACCAAAAAATAAATGCTCGTTTGAATAATCGTGATTTCAATTATTACCAAAATAATCGTGCTTTTTTTTTTCATAATCGAGCAGCCATACCTCCTCTGTAGATTTTGTTTTTCTTCAATTTGAAGTCATTCTAAACAATTCAGGCTTAGTCAACATCCTTGTTATGTTGACATCCTTGACGATGCCGAAATAACAATAATAAAAATCTCTCTTGAACTCTCAACTCTACAAATATAAGGAAACACCCCGTCACCCCGGAATGTAATAATAATTCATTCTAAACACTTATGTTTCATATGTTTGCCATTGAGTTAGAATGAAGTCGAATCCAGGCTACTGCAGAAAGCCATAGTGACAACATAACTAACAGGTGAGCTACCGACGTGAGCGGTCCAACATAACAGCGTAGAGTTATTCATGAGCCGAGCTTGTTTCACCCCCAATGTGATAAGTTACACAGTTTTCATGAACGGCACCTTGATAAAAGTTCAATGCAGCTATTGTTCACTAAGTCGGTTTAATGTGCAACGTGTTACTCAATTTTATGAGCACAAAGGGCAAATAGAGTAAACAAACTCAGCGTCACTTGCGGCATCTGAATTTTTTGCAGGCAATTTTCTTTTACATTTAGCATACACTTCTGAAGCTGGGCCGTGATTTATCGTTATCTGAGCCCTGAGCAACTGTGATGTCATTTTCGGTCATGACAAAATGGCCGGCCCCAGAGATGGCCAAAATCAGGTGGATTTTGCTGCTTAACTCATATTTCACAATTGCAATATTAATCAGAATGCCGTGTTTCAACTAGTTCCCTGCATAAAACATATTCTTGAAAAAAATATGTTTGGGTTGATTTCCGCTTTAAAGATAGACTGAACGCTTGTTATATTACCCCATATAGCCACACAGTATGTCAGGTATGGCAGCCAGTAATAATGAGCAATATAATGTATATTAAGATGCAGAGCTGGGCACTTGACCCTTTTTTGCCGGTCTGGCCGCAACCCTCCACCCTTGACTTGGGTACCCTTCCAGCCGCGACTGTCCGGCCATATTCATAAACATTGTCGGCCCCCGCCCCGTTCTGCCCTCCGACAAAAAAAAAAAGGAAAAGCGTCCGTGATTGACGTCGCTGCAGGAGAGATGCTAACGGCAGAGGCTTTTTAAGGATCATTAGCTGCCTAATTTACTATTCAAACCGGCTGTGGACATGCGTCAGTAGTACTTACCCAACTGCGTGTGCTTATTTGCATTGGGAGTCCCGGGGTTGGATTTGTCGTATTTTATAATTATTTGGGTCCAACAGATGGCCAGAAGTCGAGTCAACAAGTTGCTTATTTATTTTCCACACTTCCCCTCCTTCACCTTCAAAATAAAAGCCTGATACAACCACAAAGGGACCGAGATGTTTAGATGATGTATTTAATTTAATTGCGAAAACGATCTAGGTGCCGTATGTAAGGGGGAATATGGGTGAGTAGCTTGTTTACTTTGCAGCAGCAGCAACGAGCTGCGTGGTACATCTGTCTCGGTGTGGGAAACTGTATGTCATCGCAACATGCGACATAATGGACCGATCGGAGCAGCAGCAAATCCTGATGTGTGCGTGTTACAGACCTTACAGATCTTCTTGTGAATCAATGCGGCAGTTGTTTGTGTAAGAAGAGACGTGAGACAACAACATGCGTTCAAGCGTGTTTGTATTTCCTTATCGTCACTAGTGTTGGGTCGTTCGCGAACGATTTGTTTAAAAAGAACAAATCTTTTCAGTGAACATGAGTGAATGGATCACTTCCTGAAGTGATTCGTTCTTTTCTCAGTTCATTTGAGCTCAGCCACGCGCATGTTGTCAATCTTCACGATCGACCAATAAGCAGCCAACGTCATATGTAAACTGGATTTACTGAACATACTGCCGCAATTGGCCATCACGAAGGAATCAGTGATGTCACTTCCTGTTCACCAACGATTCGCTGACTGAACGTATCGCTGCGGGAATCAGTGAGTGAACTGAGTTTTGCTATGAATGATTCGCGATTCGCCAAGGAAGGAACCGCTCACCAACGCTCCTTTCGTGCTCGCGGGGACAAGCTTTCTTTGGTATCCGTTTCTCCAAGCTAACGGCTAATGTTAAGCCCATCCAAGTACCGGGGGCAACCGCATGAAAACAAATAAGAGCTCTGACAAACTTAAAGTCCCTCGCCAGATCGTGATGAGCCGCCCCGGTCTGCAGCAGCTGGGAGATGACGTTGTTGAAGACATGGGACAACTTTATTTGAAAAAAAATATTACAATATACATATGTGCAGGAGTCACTGATAGTGTAGTGGTACACACGCCTGAGTTGTGTGCGGGCAGCGTGGGATTGATTCCCGCTCAGTGACGGTGTGTGTGGGTGCCCTGTGGCTGGCTGCCGACCAGTTCGGGGTCTAGTCTTCCTTCGCCCGTTGACGGCTGGGATAGGCTCCAGCACCTCCCCACGACCCTGTATAGGATAAGCGGTTTGGAAGATGATGATGACATATGTGCACTTAAATATTATTATCCTCTCTGTCTACTGCAACTATAATGTGGTGCGATCATCATAATGTTGGTATGCCATTAAATTGTACTTTTATTTCAAATCTTGTTTGGTGCTCGAGTGTTTTATTAAATTTTGTTTTTATTTCAGCGCAACCGAACGTTTAACCAGACATGTAGTCATCCGCTTCATTTGACAAGCCTGCACTTCGTAACGCGTGAAAACAAAAACACACCGGGCGCGTGACGGCCGTGTGTTATGTCCTCCAGAATAACAAATGTTTATATATGTAGACATAGTATCTACTGAGATTATTGTTGTTAGTATTATCACCGTTATTATAACCACGATTATAATGGTTATGATAATGGTTTGAAATCTATGAGTGTTTTTGTGTGGGTTTTTTTTTTTTTTTTTGTGAAAGTCCGGTGCATTATCACCAAACACAAATACGACTATTGCCTGACGTGATTACAGTACATCAATGCAAACGCATGGATATTTGTTTGCAACGATAATCCAAACGCAACAATACCACAATCCCTATAACAGCAGTTGTTGCTCACGCCGACGCGGGAATAGAAAGAAGCCTAAAAAGAAGCCTAAAAAGAAGCCCTTCACCGAGTAGGCTGAGATTAAATTTGGCCGCCTCGCGACCACATCACATGCATGAGGGCCGATTAGTGGGCCGGACTAAAATCCACTTCCGGCCATGCTTAGTCCAGCCATTTTTTAAAATTTGTCACTCCCACCCCTCCGCCCTAAAAATGGGCATCCGGCCCGGCCGGAGGGTCCGACCGGTGCGATCCAGGGACGGACTGCCCAGCTCTGTTAAGATGTCTTATTTAGGAGATCCTTGGTTTTAATTTCTGTATATAAATCAGACAGAATAAAATAAAATGGTTGCGGTAAACCAAAAAGTGACTCTTTGATGAAAGGAAACAAAACAAATACAATTTCAGCAAAACATTTATTTTGTATCACACGCAGTCCCTAAATGTTTTGTGTGTGTTGTGTAATTTTACACATTGATGGGTACAAACTCCACAGACCCAACTATTTGTATACAAGCAATAAAAAGTCAATTTTCAATATGACCCTTTCAGTCAGTAAGGGAAATTTTCCTATTTTCCCAGTAGCACTTGAACTCAACATTACTTCACTTCAGAGGAAGCGACACTCCCCAGTCCTCAAGAGGTGCAGGTGTTTGCCACTATCACAGGTGGACTGTGCTCACTAAGTAATCGTGCTGCTTTCCGATACGTTTTTGAATTGCTTCAGAACACTGAAGTGACATGTGGAGGATCATGAGAGACACCCCGACTGGAAGATGCACTCAAAATGATTTGCTGTGATTGACTGAAAGAATGGATATCAAAGCCAAGTTTTCATCGTGTTGGGAGAGTTGTCTCACTTGTTTTAAGAAACCAAATTCTAGTGGGGTTAAGAAAGACAGCCAGAAAAAAGAAACTGATATCGTCATTGAAAACCCAAGCGCTGTCCGGACAGTTAAGCCGTATTTGAAAAGCCTAGAGAATGTCGAGAATCGTTTTGTCGCACTTTATGACTACTCTGCTCGTACCGAGGAGGATTTAAGCTTCAATGCAGGTGACATTTTGGAAGCTCTGGATATAAAAGCCACAGACTGGTGGTATGCGAAAGCGCTCACTGGAATTTCGACGTCCAAACAGGGTTATATCCCCGCAAATTATGTGGCGCCAGTGGAGAGTATCAACGCAGAACCGTGAGTATGCTAATAGTGGTGCCACCCTAGCTGCCATGCTCTTCATTTAACGAATTGAAAAGTAGGGTCAGCTTTTTAAATGTTTTACAACTGTAAATATATTTTATGCCCCTACCCTATGTTTCTTCAATTGTTTACAAATATAAAATATAGTCTTACAACAAGCTTATTATATTGGGCTTTGTATTAAGGGATGCTAGTTGATCATTGTCAGAAGTTAATAATGTACTTTTCAGGGCGTCAGGATCACATTAAGCACTCTTTCTTATGGTGTCCCTTGCCATATTATTTCAAGGGAATGGTGTCTGTTAAGCTTAATCGGTATAATTAAATTTACATGTTATCTCCTAACACTAGGTTATGACGTCAATTGAAAAAGTTGAGATGCAAATGCAGACAAGAAACGTAGTCACTGGACGGACTTACTGGATGTTCTCCGTTTTGCTTGACGAAACAGTAGACAGGTTTATCCTGTTTTGTTCACATGTTAAAATAGTTTTGGTCAAGGAAGGAATGTCATGTTTCTTCGCCTCTAAACAAACAAACGTAAAACTGAAAGTAAAAAAAAAAAAAAAATATATATATATATATATATATATATAAACACATATAAACACATCAGGTTTAAAACACCACACTAAACATGACAACATTATTTTATATTATGAATTGTCAGAGAACTATACTTACTACAGTATACTGTAAATAAGATGCCCTCTAGTTTTTACTTGACCAACGTGTTAGGTGCAGAAGTATGCTTAGACTGAATAAACTCACAGGTTGGCTCAGTTATGTTTAGATTTCAAACTCTATGCTCTATGCGGTGATCGGGTAAAAGTAAACCCTATAAATAAAGTATGGACAATTAGGGAATTTTTTAGTACACTTTCACTGTGAAATATCCAAAGAGTCCAGCGACCAGTGTGAGTGATCTTTGATGTTTTGTATCACTATCAATATCGATATATTCTGGATCACTCTGGGCCCCCCACCACTTTAATCTAATAAATTTCAAACATTATTTTCCAGGGCCGCAGTCATGGGCCATCAATCGTACGTTCACCCTGCAGACAACTACAGTCAAGTCATGAACACAATTATGAACTAATTTATTCAACCAGTGTTACACAGCATAGTATTTCATTAATATATAATAATAATAATGATTTTGGCTCTGGATTAACAACAAGAGGTTGTGGGGTCTCTCCATGTTACAGACAAAAAGCACCAGCTTTCAAAGCCAAATTTCAAAAGTTAAGTAAAATGGCTGTTGAGAGTGCAAATGTACGAGGTATTAGATGTACAGTAAATGCGTTTGTTTTTTCCATTTTGAAAAGGTTCCTTCTCTATTGGACATGGATTGAGCAAGTTGTTTTGGTGGGAGCAAGAAAGATAAGGAGTGGCTTGAAATCATCCTCAAACACAAGTGTTTGAAGAGATTCCACATGGATAATTGTCAGGGATGTAAACAAAAACAAAACAAAAACAGAAAGTTAAGTGTTACCAAATCAACTGAGTAGCCAATTGAACCATATGTGTTTAGACATTTTATGGATCCATGTTTTTGAGGGCAGCTAATTTAGTTTGCCTGAGATTCTTTTTTTTATGTTCACTTTCATGCGTAGCTGGTATTTTCCGGAGACAAAAAGGCTGGATGCAGAGAAGATGCTGTTAACAGGAAAGAACCAACAAGGATCCTTCCTAATCAGGAACTGTGAAAGTCAGAAAGGGGAGCTCTCCCTCTCAGGTAAGGAACCAGTAACTAGCAGAGCTGGGCACTTGACCCTTTTTTGCCACTCCGTCCTCCCTCTGCGACCTGGGTACCCTTCCGTCCTCGTCCCTCCATCCTTATTCATAAAAGTTATCGTTCTCCGACCCCGTTTGTCGTCGTCCTTTTAAAGCGATTCCATCCTGCATTCCGT
This sequence comes from Filicampus tigris, assembly GCF_054856515.1. Taxonomy (NCBI): domain Eukaryota; kingdom Metazoa; phylum Chordata; class Actinopteri; order Syngnathiformes; family Syngnathidae; genus Filicampus; species Filicampus tigris. The sequence goes on along the minus strand of NC_141236.1, from coordinate 1,313,578 downwards.
TGCATACCTCCATCCTTGCTTAGTCCGCTCTTTTTAAAAGAATTCTCGTCCTGTGTCCGACCGTCCACAAAGTGGGCGCCCGTCCGGGACGGAATCATTTTATACAGTACCTATTGCACATTTTTCCGCAACTTCTGCTGCTGTAAAGTGTAGGGGGTCGGACGATTTGATCGACCAATATTAGCCCCAAATAATCATAATTGGCCAGAGTTTTGCCGATTAAATACCAAAATATTCTTTCTCATGAAACAGTAAATGCTGTTTACTGTCGGACCTGCTCAGATTGATATTCTTCCATTTTTTTTTCCAGTAAATGGAGCTCCGATTCCATTTAATCCGATAGGCTAAGATGACATTCTCACATGACTGCGTGCAAACACCTGCAACATTTTCATGACAATGGTGGTTTACCGTGTTCTGTTCGTGATGCAGAAGCTCTTGAGCATGATATTGCTTTTATAGCAAAATCTTCTGCTTCTCACCATCAGCAACAAGTGGAGATGGAGAAGATTAAATAACACATGTTCTTGATTCCACTGTGCGTAACAACCAGAAGGGCAATTAGAAGAAATTTTTGGGTAAGTGTCTGTGTTTGCATGACTGTAGGCATACACATTTTTGACGCAAACACTTTTTAAAAAGGAAGAGTGGCTCAGAGGCTCCAATTTCGCAGCCAAAACGATCCCTACCTATTCTCAAACCTTAAATGATTGTCACTCTCTTCCTGTAAATTATATATTTAAAATGGAACTCTGCCATAGATGGCATTTTTTGACATCTGAGAGAGGCTTCATCACTCATTTCACTTATGTTGCTCTATATACAGCATACATGTATATCTGGCTTAAATTCTCTTTTAAAAAAAAAAAATCAAATGACATATGTTAGTTTAACACATTTTAATCATCTGCAACTGATGTACAGTCCCCTCCAAAAGGATATTGGAATGGCAAGGTCAATTCCTTTTTTTGTTGTATACTGGTGTATACTGGTGTTTAAGATCAAAAGATTAATTTGAGACAAAAGTTCAGAATTCCAGCTTTTTTTTCATGGTGTTTACACCTAGATGTATTAAACAACTCAGAACAGAGTACCTTTTTTCATAAGCCAAAGTAGTGAAACTGACATTATTAAATGAAGTTAACTCATTCACTACCAGACATTTTCAGACTCATTATGAAATGGCATATTAATATGTAATTGGGTTAGAATGAGTTAAAGTGAATAACTAGGGATGTCCCGATCAGATTATGAGATCGGAAATCGGGGCCGATCACATGATAATCAGCTGGTCCATTAGTATTGGGTGAAAAAAATTGATTATTATTTTCTGAACATTTAAATGTCACAAAGCTGCAAAATAATCAAATTGTGCAATATCTTACCAAATAGAACCATAGCTTAGTTTTATATTACACAATGTTATTTTTTTTTGGGGGGTGGGGGTGTAATGTAGTAAGTCCGGCACGCGCACACCCACAGACACGTCTCCTTTGCTGCACACAGCTCTGTTCCAGGCTGAGTTTGTCTTCATAGCTTATTGTTTGGAGGGACAGGCAAGCCGAAAGATGCTCCTAAATGTGTCTGCCTTGCCTGATGTAAAGAATTCTTGCTGAACGGCGTTGTCAAAGCGTTGAGACAGCTGAGAGCGTGATGGACAGGTTAGCAATTATGACACGTCTATAGAGGTTTAACAAGTGTACATTTGGTGACAAGCAAGCTTGTTCCCCACTGGTTGCAATTAACGGGATCATAAATGAATGTCTTCTAGATGAGAGAAGTCAGGCCCATACCCAACAAATGCGGACCTGCCTGGGCCTTTCATTTCATTCTGCACAAGCCTATAAATATCGATGTAAATGTATTGTTTACCATTAACCCATTAAGGCTGGGAGCGCCTAACCGCGTTTCTACCACTAAAGCCGGGAGCGCTGTTGCGTCTTTCTACCCTTAGAGCCTTTACGTCATTTTCTTCTTTTTTTTTTTTTTTTTTTTTAATCCAATTCTCGGTCTCTTAGCCAATGAAATGCATCAGAATATACACATGACGGTGTCATAAGCCCTCGGAGGATGTCCAGAAATGTTTTTCTACCTTAATGCCAGACGCACAGACGAACGCGGGAGCTCTGAAATAAGTAACAATGTGATAAACGACGCGCTTATGGACTTTGAACCAGTCGAGATGTTTGTAGACAATGACGTACGGGTGGGCGATATGACGATATTAGATCGTTAAGGGGTTTAACACGTTGACGATCTCATAAAACCGAAAGATCGTTTGATCGTCTACAGGGCACATTCTATACGGTTTAGCTCTATGGCGGCTCAAAGCCGCTGACGCAACAAACGACCCAACCAATCACAGCACGCACAGTGCACCGTACATGACACTCCCCGCCTCCCTGTTTCTTTGTATAGCGGGAAGCTATAGCGGAAAGTCACCACGAAGCAGAGTTGGTCCCGAAAAGAAACTCCACATCCACAGTGTCGATTTGGTTTGGCTTTTCCTCGCAGGAGAAAGCGCAAACCAGTTATTTGCAAAGTTTGCAGAGACTCTGTTCAGATGTCGGATGGCAACACGACAAACCTGTTTATTCACTTGCGGAGACAGAGACAGCACCCAAAGAATACACCGACAGCCAAAGCAAACGGAGATCAGACACATGGTAGCCGGAGGCAGCCGCTAGCTCCAAGCTAACACAACCCACGGTAACACAGTCATTTAACAAGGGCACTCCATATGAAAAAACAAGCAAGCGGTGTAAAGAACTGAGGCAGTGACTTACCTTGCTGAAGACATGATTCCCATTAAAACAGTGGAAAATGGGGTGTTTAAAAGACTCTTCTACTACTTTAAAGTACTAGATCCGCGTTATGAGCTGTGTTTTTATGTTTGTTTCCTTTTCTTTACATTCACTGCACATTTTGAAGAAAATTGTCACTATTCAAATTAAAACCTGTTCAGAACGTTTAAAACGTCTTTTTTGTCTTTTAGTTTCATATGCATTTTAAATGTTTTATGTTTAACATGAGGAAAATGGTCAAAAATGTGCAAATTAGCCCTCTAAAAAAATCATGATCGTGATTTTATCTTGAAAAAATTGTGATATTTTTGCCATATCGTCCACCACTACAATGACGATATTGAGGTCTTTGTAACAGAATAGAATATGGTAATTACCACTCAATTTTATTTATTTATTTATTTTTTTTTAAATTGTGTGAAGGCAAAGGCCTTCACACGTTATTCCTGTACTTTAAACATATTTTATTAAGAACACTTTTTCAGCGTGCGTCTCCTTCCACATTTTTATCCAATTGACTTCATTCAAGTTTCAAACATTCAGAAAATTCCTGCCTTCTGGGGTACCATTTTTTCTTGTTTCACAAATTTTTCACAATTTCCAATTTTTCACCCCAAAAAAACACATTAATTTCCAATGGCACATTCAACATTTCAAATTTATACCGTTCCAATTTCAAATTCACAACATTCATCTCATTCAACTCACATTGGTAAAGCTTTTCAACACACCCACAATTCCTACATCCCAAAAATTCAACTTATTCACCCTTAAAAAAACAAAAAAAAATCACCATTCATTCCTAATTGCACATTCAACATTTCACTTTTACATAATTTCAATTTGAAATTCACAACATTCAGCTCATTCAACTCACATTGGTAAACTTTTCAACACACCCAAGATTCCTACTTCCCAAATATTCAAGTCATTCACCCTTAATAAACCCACAAAATTTCACCATTCTTTCCCATTGGCATATTCAACATTTCACATTTACATCATTCCAATATGATATTCACAACTTTCATCTCGTTCGACTCGTATTGGTCTAGCTTTCCAACACGCCCTAAATTCCTATTCCCCACACATTCAACTCATTCACCCTTAAAAAAAACCCCACAAAAATTCAACTATTCACCATTCATTTGCATTGGAACATTCAACTTTTCACATTTGCACCATTCCAATTTCAAATCTACAACATTCAGCTCATTCAACTCACATTGTTTTTCAACACACCCAAAATCCCTACTTCGCACCCATTCAACTCATTCACCCTTTCATCTCGTTCGACTCGTATTGGTCTAGCTTTCCAACACGCCCTAAATTTCTATTCCCCACACATTCAACTCATTCACCCTTAAAAAAACCCATAAAAATTCAATTATTCATCCTTTTCCATTGGCACATTCAACTTTTCACATTTACACCTTTCCAATTTCAAATTCACAACATTCAGCTCATTCAACTCACATTTAAGGGACGGTGGGGCGGGGATGGCGATGTTTTCACTAACAAGTTCATTTTATATATTTTTTGATCAGGAAAATGAATGAAGCGACCATATTGTTAAAAAATATTAGGACACCCCGATTTCTCATCCGAAGGTGGCCCTAATGAAGCGGCCATATTTTTCAAAAATATTGGGACACTCCAAATTCTCATCACCAGGTGGCCCTAATGAAGCAGCCATATTGTTCAAAAATATTGAGACACCCCAAAGTGACTCGAAAGTGACCCCTAAGTGACCCGGAAGTGATCCCAAGCGACCCCACAGTGACCCGGAAATGACCCGGAACTCACCCCAAGTAACCCGGTAGTGAGCGGAAGTGACCCCAAGTAACCCCAAAGTGACCCGGAAGTGACAGCAAAGTGATCCGGAAATGACCCGGAAGTCGCCCGAAACCCATAACCTCCATTTGTTTTCAATGAGACTTTCTATTAATATGTTTTACACGGTTCCCATTCTAAATTCTAATTCATTCACTATGTTCAATGAACGTATCATTCTAGGTTCTTCTTTCTTCTTTCCTTCTTTGATTCCTTGCTCCCTCCTTCCTTGCTTCCTAGTGTCATTACTTCCTTGTTTCTTAGCCTCCTTTCTTGCTTCTTGCTTCTTGTGTTGTAGTAGGGAGGGAGGGATCCAAAACGCACATGTTATGGCTCTCGGGGAACCTGAGTTCCCTAACCCTGAGTTAGTTTGCTAAGGCAGAGCGGGGCATCGTCCCTCCGTCCCTGAGTTTCAGTCCTGCATATTTAATCGACCCACTTGGTCCCAGTCGGTCGGAGTCAGCCAAACGACATCGAGAACAACGACTTAACCAATACCACGTCACACACAGGTGCCACTCCTGACACACTGCCGAGTAAGGAAACAATAAAGGTTTGTGTACCTTGCGGTCACACAAACGCGATGACATGCGTGTCTGCTCGTACAGCGCCTGTGTGTGACATAATAATTACGTTCCCGATGCCGTTTGGCTCTAGCCGACGATGGACTGGCCGGGACCATGTGGGTCGATTTACATATGCAGGACGGGGATGGAGGAATGATCCCCAACTCTGTGCTAAGGAAGCATATTACTTACAGGTACTTTAGTATCTTTAAATACTAATTTCATCATGACCCACAGCTGAGGTAGGTTTTACAGTTATGCCAGTTAGTTCAAGTAACTTTGTCTAATCTGTTATACATACAACATACCTGAAATAGCATTCCTCTCAGACATGTGGTGCTGTAATAAAAACAAAACTATTAAACAAAAAATAAATGAACTTCTGTCTAAAAAATGTACATTGTGCATTACACTATAACATTATAAAATGTGGTAAATCTGGCTTGGTTAACAAGAGGAACTGCAATTCCCATATACCGGTGTATATATACAGTACATGTGTGGTATTGATATAATGAGCAGCAATGTACACGGTTGAGTATCAGAACAACTTAAGTTAAATTATAGACATTTATAAACAGTGTAGCAGAATAATCAGTTGAGTAATGTACACTGTGCTGCGAGGGTAAAGTGCATGCAATGCTTGAAGTGCAGTTGTGCATGAGCTGAATTATGGTCTAGAGACAGTGGCGGTGGTCGGTGACAGGGAGGGATAACTGGGCAAATCAGAGAGTGAGTTGAGCATCCTGTTTGCCTGGTGGAAGAAACTGTCTTTTGAGCTTGTTAGTTTTGGCCAGAAGGCTCTGCAGTCTTCTCCCTGATGGCAGCAGTCTGAAGAGGCAGTAGGATGAGTGAGTGGGATCACCTGCATTCCTGGTGGCCTTGCAAGTGAGGCAGGTGTGATAAATGTCCAGAAGGAGGGTAGAGAGAAACCAATGATCTTTTCAGCTGCTCTCACAGTGTGCTGCAGGGTCTTGCGGCAGGAGGCGGTGCAGGCACCATACCACACAGATGTGCTGCTGCTCAATATGATGGTATTGGAGGAGTTGCTTACGACGCGAACTGCCTGTGGTCTCCCAGTCAGGAAGTCCAGCAGCCAGTTGTACAGGGAGGTGTTGAGTCCCAGCCGGTCTAGTTTGAGGATGAGCTACTGGGGGATGATGGTGTTGAATGCTGAGCTAAAGTCGATGAACAACATTCTGACATGCGAGTCTTTGGTCTCCAGGTACGTGAGGGCCGAGTTGAAGGCATCATCGGTCGAGTAGTTGGACCGATATGCAAACTGGTAGGAGTTCAGCATGGGCCGGAGGGAGGATTTGATGTGCTCCATGACTAGCCGCTCGGAGCACTTCATAATGATGGGAGGGAGTGCAACAGGGCGGTAGTCATTGTAGCAGGAGTAGGAGATGGCTTCTTTGGGACTGGGGTGATGGTGGTTCATTCACCGAGGAAGGTTGAAAATATTGCAGAGTGGGGGGGGACCAATAATGTTTTCTGTTGGACTAATATTTGTTTATATTTTTTTGGCAAGGGAGCTACCAACATGCAAAAAATATATACTGTATATTAAATAAATCCGCTGTGTCAGAGGGACTGATGATTATGAAATAATGGTCAGAAAAACATTTGCTAAACTCAATGTATGAAGTTAACCCAGGAGAAGACAGTTAATATGATGTTTTGTCTTTCAGTGTTGGACGATGGGAAGGTGAAGCATTATAAACTAAGAAAAACAGAGCTGGGTCTCTATTATGTCTCAAAGACCAGAGTATTTGAAACGTTGAAGGAGTTGGTGTATCACTACTCGACACAAGCAGATGGACTCTGTGTGCGTCTGGGAGAACCATGCAAAAAGGTATGCATTTTAGGTTGTACATTTGTATGTTTTATTATAAACAAAAAAAAAGTCTATTTGCACTGCATAACCATAATAATCTGAAATGACTGCTTCTGTTTGTACAGATTGAGGCTCCACAGACTAATGGCCTATCCTATAACACTGTGGACCAATGGGAGATTGACCGCAGTTCCATCAAGCTCCTTCATAAACTGGGAGCAGGTCAATTTGGAGAAGTTTATGAGGGCCTATGGAATGACACAACAGCCGTTGCAGTGAAGACCCTCAAACCTGGTAAGAGCCTCGATGTAAATACTGTTCAAAATATCTTTCCTTGTGAACAAGGGAAATATTTTATGTAATCACTAATGCTACGTTCACACCAAACACGGATGATGCGTTTCTGGCGGCGCGTTTGAATTGGAGTCAATGTAGTTCGTGCAGGCGGGCGCAGTTGCGGTTGCGTGTGGGGCGGTGCGAATGATGCGTTTGGAGCGGTGGGACACGGAGCGAAGAACCGAAAATCCGTCCATTCGCCCCATCCGTTGCGTATAAAACAAGTCAACCTTTTGCCATTCCGCCTCGCGGCACCCAATCAGCATCGCGCATACTACGTCACACACAGCCAAACAGCGTCCTGTTCACTCTGCGGCTTTTTATTTTTTTTTCCAATGTTGCTACCGTAATGTGGATTATTGAATAGAGTAATGTCAATCAGCTCAAGTCTTGATGCCGTGACACTCTTCGTCGAGAGGTTTTTCTTTTTAAATCTGTTACATTTATATGTACTGTACTGTATATGGATGTCAGGTGATCAAGTTGTACAGTTTTCAATGAGTTGCCTAAAAAAAGTAGAAAAGAAATGAGAGAATTTTAATTTAAGAGTATCGTGGGTAAATGTACCTCTTTGCATATATTGTCCGTTGATAAGGTTCTGGGCAGGTGATGCAAATTGACTTATTGATTGAATTAGAATATTTTATTTTAAAGTCAGAGATCACTGATTCCTCAACTAATGTCTGTGTGGCATCCAACCTTGTCTTTCTGCACTGGGGCATATCATGATGGAACACCCTTCCCCAAACTGTTCTCCAAGGTTGGAACCTGCACACTGATAAATATCTTAATTTTTTAATCTGGCCACTGATTTACATTTTTACTTTACCCCTTGGGACCTATTATAATTCATATACTAAGAGACTTTTGTTTTATATTCAAGGTACCATGGGCGCAGAGGACTTTCTCAGAGAGGCTCAAATCATGAAGAGACTGAGGCATGCCAAGCTAATCCAACTTTATGCCGTCTGCACCATGGAAGAGCCCATCTATATTATCACAGAGCTGATGAAGAACGGCAGCTTGCTTGAATACCTCCAAAGTACATGCTTTTTATCTTACATTTTAATACATTACCTTTTTTTTCAGTTATTTATTCTTATTTCATCATATGAAGTTATTGTTACAATTAGGAATGCATGATAACGGACCGAGGAAAAAAATGACGTCACATTCAATGGTCCGATATCCACAAAAGTGGACCGATAACAAAGGATACTTCAAATATACCAACATTTGGTCTAGGTATTGTCATGTTAAGAATGTCAAGCAACAAGCATCTGCTGCATGATGTAGCATGTAAACATGGCGTAGTCGTCACCGGTGTGGGCTTTTTAAAATTTCTTTTTACTTAGTAAAATGGTAATTTTTTTTAAATGTATTTTTATTTGGAGACTTGAACTGTTATTGTGATTACAACTGTATAGGGCAGGGGTCGGCAACATGCCTCTCCGGCGCCGCATGCGTGACTTGGGAAAATAAATTCTAAGAAGTTGAAGTGTATTGTACGACGTCAGACGGTAACTACAGTGCAACAACATTTCCGTCAAAGTACACAGAAGGATCTCTCGTCCTTCTCGCCGTCCGCTCACTCCTCTCTCATTCGCACACCCCTCCCATCCAGCGAGTCGCTTTAGAAACAACACAACTTAGCCAAACACAAATGTCATCACAACACAGATAACCCAAATTCGTTACAGTATGTTGTCTAAAAAACGTGTATTATGTCTTAAGTCAAAGTTTTTAACTTTTTTCAGACCTTGTGCAATTTCGGTAGTCAGCAGTCGTTTGACAGCACTTGACGTGCTGACACGCCTGCGTACCAGCAACACCAAAACTGCACAATATGAAAAAGTATTTTATTTGTGTGTGTACCTTTTGTTTGATTGTAGTTGTAAAATGTAAGGTTATTGTGATCTCGAAATATTGAAATAAAATGATATATCGTCACTGTCGGCCGAAAACCTCAAAAGTCCAAACAAATTCAAATTCATTTTTTTACGCAATTCAGTTAGAATGGTCCACCCCAACTTCATCTGTAATTTTTATGCAATTCTAGCCAATTTAAAGCGGTGAAAACGGCAAATACTCAAAGCACGATTTGACAGCCGCTCTTGACCACAATTTGTCCGAGTGTGTTCTGGAGGAGTTTGCGACACAATGATGTGTCCTCCGTCTGTGGAATGCGGAAGCCGTGTGGCATAGGATTTTATTATTTTATTATTATTTTATTATTTGTTTTTTAGGAGGGGCTTGATGGCGGTTACTTTTAGGAGTTTAGGAAACTTGCCTGGCTGAAGTGAGCAGTTGATTTGCTGTAACATTGCTTGAACAGATTTTACAATAGTTCCGAAAAAGTCAGATGATATTGAGTCAAGACAGCTAGTTGGCTGCTGAAATCTGTTGTAGTTTTTTGATACGCCTATCAAATTCTGTCATGGTAATTGAATTATTTCTGTGTGATTTTAAGTGCTCCATGATTTTGTAATTTTGCTGGTTTGTGAAGAAGTTTGACAAGATGGATTGTACAAATTACTTTTCCATTTAAGTAGTCGGCACATTTAGTGCATTCATCTGTTGAGAGGAGTTCTGGTTCTATTTGATTTGGGGGATTGGTGCGATTGTTGACCACAGCAAATGGAATGTGTGCATTGTTTAGGTTCTTACTAATGATTTCAGAAAAGTGTTGTTGTCTACCTTCTACTAACTCTTTGTTAAAATGACTAAGACATTGTCAGATCAGATCGGGACATCCCTAAAAATAGTCTACTGTAAGATGTAACCCTCTGTTTGTAATCGTTATTTTCATGTTTGGGGTATTGGCTTAGCTCTTCACTACACTAATGTAGTTTCCAAGATGGTAACACAACCGTCGATTTTCTATTGTATGTAGTGTTGTGGTCTTGAGTCTATTTGTATGGGGGGAAAAAAATCCCAAATTTAAAAAAAGAAAAGACATGGACAAAAATCTGGCGACAGGGTGAAAGTAGACTTTATAGTCTACTGAGCAGGCATACTTTCTGAGGACCACTAGATTTTATTTCAGTAGGGCGTGTTTGTTTTTATTCATGCCTGCTTCCTTGTTCCTCAGTCAGGTACCTTCTCAATTGGCTACGTTCTTTTTCCCGGCATAATTCTCACGCTCACGACTCTGGGTTTCGTCTCACACAGTTTTTGGTCGCAAATATTGTATATATTTAACATTGGCAGCTATGGCCCGTTTTGGACACTGATATCCGGACAAATTCACTCTCAACTCACCTCAGACCACATGATAATCTTATAGAACATGGTTGTCCAAACTATGGCCCAGGGTACCTTTGCGGGCCGCCATCCATTTTTCAGTAGTCCACAACAAATACTAAAAAGGAATTTGACAAAGTTAGTTAAAAAAAAAAAAGAGTGGAGTGGAGGTGGGCAGGTTGAGAAGGGATGGTCCAAAAAATAGGTGCCTCTATTACTAATTGTTTTATGTATTGTAGGGCTTTTATAGCTATGCAAATATACAAATAAACTTTATGACTATAAATGGTTCTAATAATGTGATGATTAAAGCGGAAGTCAACCCAAACATATTTTTTTCAAGAATATGTTCTATGCAGCCCCACTAGTTTAAACACAACATTTTGATTAATATCGCGTATGTGGAAAATGAGAACCAGCAAAATCCACCTGTTTTTAGCCATCTCAGGCGGTGGTCATTTTCTCACTATTGTCGATTGACAATGACATCACAGTTGCTCAGGTAACAACCATTCACAGAGCCCCTGTTTTCTGAAGCTGAGACATGATTGATTGGTCGTTATCTGAGCCCCGAGCAACCTTAACCCTAACCCTGGCTAGATTTTGCTGCTTAACTCATATTCCACAAACACACTTTTAGTCAGAATGCCTTGTTTCAACTAGTGGGCCTGCATAGAACATATTCTTGAAAAAAATATGTTTGGGTTGACTATCTCCTTTCAAGAGTTAAATTTTAGAAGCAAAAATTGTTTCTTACATTTTCTGCTGTGTGCCAAGGTCTGCATTATTAATATTAATGATCGTCAAGTAACTGTTATAAAGTGGTCAGCTTACTACAGTTTCCTGTTGTTTTGGTTCTGAATGTAGAGATGGGATTTGGTTACTGCTCCGTGCAGGGGTGGATCTAGTCTAGTGATCTAGTTCAGTGTGTTTTCAATTAAAGTCAGAGAATTTCAAAGCGGCCCTTGCATTCTTCCGCTTTTCTGAAAGCGGCCCTCAGATGAAACAGTTTGTACACCCCTGTTATAGGATAAACATAAACAGGGCTTGACCCTGCGGCCAAAATGCCTGCCAGTGCGGCGAACTTTACAGTGTGTGCTGGTAAAAATTTCATGGTCACGCGAGTAAATGTTTTAATTAGGGGTGCAACGGATCATCTTTGATCACGCGCCATGGTTCGGGCTGTATTGCTTTAATCGTGGGTTCTCAATAAGCAAACCTTTACTTTGAGGAAGTTACTTTATCTTACTTGGCTTCATCACATGTACAGACAGGAACACAAAACACGTCTGAGCTCCTCCGTCAATCTGATCCTTTCCCCCGAACACCCTCTACTGTCTGGAGGTATATACAGCATTCATATGAACCATTGATGTTAAGCAAATATGTATTTTGCTGTTATCATTACATGGACCGCATATGGTCCATGGATTGGTTGGTGGGGAAAGAATGTGTGCAATTAAGTGAAGGCAGCATATTCAATGCACATTCACTTTAGTAAAGTGTTGCAGTGGTCATGTCTAGTGGAGGAGGAGACAAACCCTCCTGGATAAGCAAACCGCAAAACACACCAACATGCTATGAAGGCCAACTTCCAAATAAAAGGCTGACAAATAATACATGGACATTATTGCATTAGCACAGTAGGTTTTTATTTTTAAGTTGGCGCTCGCAACACGTAGTGACGTGGCGGCTGGCTTGGCTCGTCTACCAACATCAACAGAACGCCATTCCGAAAATATTAAATCGCTAATTAAAGAAGCAAAGAAGCAACTAGTTAATTAGTTAATTATGCTGTCATCGTATGATACGACAAGTCTACGGCGTTAGCGGCTAGTCGCTAGCTGCATGCAAGTGAGATGCAAATGAATCTGCACACTTGAATTTGATGCCAAAAGCCTGACATGTTGCAGTTGCTCCCGATCCATTTTCAACAATTCAGGTTTACTCAAATATGCTGTTTTATCAGGCCAACGTTCATGTGGTTCTGAGTCAATTGGTCCCACAATCTCATCTCATCTTCGAGCGGCTGAGATCTACGAAATCTGGCGCAGGTCCAGCCAGAAGCAGTGATAGATGTGCTAGAGAGACAGAATACTCATTCCAGTAACAACAAATCATGTCAAATTAAAAACTCAGGTATGATTTTCTGTCTTTTCGTCTTTTTCAACTGATTAAATGATACCCCCGCCATTAATTTTATTTTAATACCTTAGTCTTCTTTTTAACACAAATTAAACAAAAATCAACGTTGCCTCGAAAATATATTAAACAAAATATTAATCAAGATAAAGAACAAACCTGCCTTTTGTTATATATTATAATTCTTTAGGTTTACAACCCCCCCCCCGCCCAAAAAAAAGGAGCGCCTTTAAAGGAGTCCCCTTTAAAGAGGCATTACACTTTAAATATCAGGAACAAAACACTGAAGAATATTGTGAGCCTTTATAGCAGTTCTATTTTATTTTCATCAGTCATCTGAGCTTTAATGAGTTTCCACATAGCCCCTGCAATGTGGTCACATATCCGTGGTTGTGAAGCACTGCTTTGGAGCACATAATCCAAAGCAGTGTTGAGGGGCCTGACTTAAATGATTATAATGGTAGGCAGGCAGTGAAGCACTTGGTTTTCCCAAGGGGAAGAGGCCTCACTATAAGAGCTGGTGCCTCTGCATTGAACAAATTAATGTTCACATAAAAGCAAAGCCTTTTTTTTCTTTTCAATGTCTTCTTTTAAAGTTATACAAAATAATTGACCTGCTTTGTCACCCACTGTTTGTTGCAGACAGTTTCTGTTCCAGTAAAATATTTTGCAAATATGATACCTTGAGTCACTGACAATCTTTATCAATATGAAACCACGATATGCCAATTGGGACGATTATACATCAGCAATTGTGGTCATAATCCATAAAAGGGTGCGACCAAATCTGTGATGGTGCAAACAACTGAAAAAGTTGGTTAGTGCTACCAGTTCAAAAGTTAGTGTAAAGCCCTGCTAAAATAATCTGACATTTGTCCTCCTTGGTTGGGAAGGGGCAAAATCGGGACAAAAATGGGTACAAAAAAAAATCTTTTAATATTTGAAAAATCCTTGTGTATCCGGCTTAAATTGCACTCTGTGACATTGATCGGCCATTTAAGAGGTCTTTGTTTTGTGACTGCATTAAATGGATTTTGTGATATTTAATTTTATTTTATTTTAGACGGAATACTTAAACAATTTGATGTTCGTTATTATATCCTGTAACACTGATGCTACTATATAAAAAGATTTTGTTTCCTTGGTTTGAACCACTGCTCCTCTAGAGTTACAGTTTTTGACTTGGACTCGGGCGTTTAAATAATACAACAAATAAAGGGATCAGGATGTGAAAGTTGAACCATTTCTTGATGTATTATGTACACTAATCCTTTGTAGCTCACGTGTTTGATTTACTTTTACAATTTTTTTTGCACTGCTAGTTGACAAAGGAGATGTCGTTACTAACTCTTTGCATCGTAACTCTGTTTGCATACTCCACAGTTCTACACATTAACTGGCTTATTTTGGTTGTCTAAATAATTTCAGAAGACAAGGGTGCCAAACTACAACTCTCTGACCAGATCGAGATGGCTGCTCAGGTGGCATCTGGTATGGCTTTTCTGGAATTGCAGAACTACATTCACAGAGATCTTGCTGCCAGGAATGTGCTGGTAGGGGAGAACAACATCTGCAAGGTTGCTGATTTTGGTCTCGCCAGGGTCTTTCAGGTATGTCTTGCATATGCTGCGTAAATTTAAGAATCTTGGCCTAATGCTTTATTTGATGTGAAAAGCTGTTGTTGAGGTCTTTGCTTTGGGACTAGAGGGGAAAAACAATCACAGGACCACCAAATGGAATTATACGAAATGTACTGTTTTCAATTAATCTAGTTTACATGTTTTTGGACTGTGGAAGAAATTGGAGTTCCTCAAGAAAACTGACAAGCACAGGAAGAACATGCAAACGCCACACAGAATTCTTCCATCCTGATGGAGAACCAAACCTACTCTCCACACAAAATATGAATAAATCCTCTATCATGTGTTCTCTTGAGTGTCTTCTAGTCTGAACTATTTTGATTGTGTGATTATTATTCTTTTTGTATCCAGAATGAGAATGTGTATGAGGCAAGAGAAGGTACCAAATTTCCTGTGAAATGGACTGCTCCCGAAGCCATCCACAACAACGTATTCACAATCAAATCTGATGTCTGGTCATTTGGTATTCTGCTGTATGAGATCATGACATTTGGCAAAATGCCGTACCCAGGTAAGACCAGTGTTGAAAAAATAAATAAATTCACACCTGAGCTATCATACCGGTTTGCTTTTCTCTGGTTAGCTCTGACAATTTCCCCTTGTGTTTTTGTCAAGACATGACAAACTACCAGGTTGTCCAACGAGTTCCTCAAGGCTACAGAATGTCACGTCCCTCCAAATGCCCCAAAATCATGTATGACATCATGATGGACTGCTGGAATGAGAATGAACAGGACCGGCCCACATTCGAGACCTTGCAGTGGAAGTTGGAGGACTTCTTTGACCTGAACGCTACCTCCTATGACGACACCGCGACCTATTAGCCCAATGGGCTGAGAACTCAATAATCCATTTAAACCAAAAATCACTTGAATCCATTCATCCATCGGGGATGTATTTTGAAATTCCAGTTAAATTTAGAACCTGATTGACATTTGGATGTCATACTGTGAGGAAGCTTTCACCGTTGTCCTTCTGATTTTGTGTTTTGAAATGGGCTCAAAGTCTGCTTTCAACAAAGAGGTAAATATAGCCTTGATATATCTTGATGAACCAGTTCTACTTGCAATTCACCCTGGCCACATTCTTTCTGCTTTCTACCTGCTGTGCAAGATATGACAATGAGTGAATCATACAACACTTTACCTCAGCATGTGATCTTAAATCTTGAAGCCATGTACAGTAACTCTGTAGTTGGTCTGTGTGCACTTTTTGTCTAAACAATTTTAAAACATCTTCATTGTTATTGTCTGCCATTTTTGTATATTTGGTTATCCGTGGGTGTGATTAATTTGCTGTAATTTTTAGCTTAAGCATCCTTTTAGTTTCACTCTGTATGATACTGTACACGATTGCCAACTGTAATTATGCTATCATTTTAACAAAGTAGCTTAGTGGTTTGCACAGATGTGGTGATTTTGTATTTTTAACAAAGGTTTACTTCAATGTAGTGAATTAATTATACATTAAACAAGTGTTTGGATAACCTTACTGTATTTTATATTGAATAAAACAGCGAATCAAACAGAATTCTTCTGAAATTATTTGTTCATGTAGCAGCATAGCTAGAGTTCCCGGATATGGATTTTCCTTAGGAAATGAAGTCAATTTCGGATTCTCAGCATTCAATAATTTTTGTCATTTCTCTACAGTATATATCTACTAGGACACTGAACTGAAGAATTAAATTGTGGTTTCTCTCTAGTAACAATAACCCTATGAAAATGAAATATTTAGGAAATAGACTGTAAAATTAGAAAGAGGCCAAACAGTGCAGGAGCTCTGTATTGTATAGCTTAGAGCCACACTGGAAGCGACTGCAGAGGACCATCGAGGAAAAAAATATAGTTGTACACGAAGAACAATCGGGGTGCACCTACTATAGTCACTTGGGTCTGGTGGTTTCAGCATCAGAGGTTGTTTTTTGGTGCTCATTTTCCCCCAAACATTGACCCCACCGACCTATAACAAGTCTAAGTAAAGTATGGCCCGCAGACCACATCCGTCTGTCTGTTATCGGCCCTCGCGGCTATCTTTATGTGCTGCTTTTATTTTGATGTGCACATGTTTCGGCAGTGCAAGCGAATGAGAGCAACAACTTGTCTTCAGAGTTGCCGACTTGAGAGTTTATTCACTGACTTTTCTAACAAAGTCTAGCAACTACACCCGTCCACCAACCCCCCCAAAGAAACTCCAACGCAAACTGGTCCTCATATTGGCGAGTAGCGACGTTCTTCTTTCAATGCACGGTGGAGGCAGGGATATGCGGTCATGGTTGGCAATTGAGGTACCGCCACAATGCCCCCCTGGTGGCTGTTCTTTACATGTGAGAAGGAAAAAAAACTCCTTAAGATTACATTAAATTGTGTTCCATTTTATCAGTATGGTCCATGCTTTCCATTGATTTTCTTTTGCAATCCAAAAACAGTTGTTGTGGGATTTTCAGCAATTAACTGAATTCAGTAAGATAAGATGTTTGGAAAAACAAATTGTCCTTTGGGTTTCTTTTTTTAAAATTGAGACTTCAATTAGACATAAGTCTAACAGAACAGTCTTGTGTCCTGTGAGAGTGCAAAGAAAAATAGAAAAGGGGAGATTCTTATGCAGACAGGATTAGGTGACTTAAGACAGGAACAGTGACTTTAAAACATCGATTGAAAGTAATTACACAGAGCTGGGCATTTTATATAAATTGAGCGTCCGTTATTCGTCATCCGTCAGCAGCATTCCGTCTTCGTCACTCGCCTTTTTTCCGTGGGGAAAAAATAGTGACAACTATAGGGTTAGGTTTAGCCTAACCCCTCAACCCGACTGGGGGCGCCTGAGACGATCGAAGAGGTAGCAATCAGGGTCAAGGGTGTTGCGCATCTGCAACGTGGCACGCAGAAAGCGGTCGTGATCGAGGCTGCCCGTAGGGCGGGTATTGGACACCAGGAGACGCTTGGCCATCTTCACAGCAACCTCCGCTCTCCCATTTGACTGTGGGAAACCCACAGAGGACACTCGGTGCTTGACACCCCACAGGCGAAGGAAGCCTTCATTGTGGCTCGCCGTAAACTCTGGACCACCATCGCTCGAAAAAGTTCCTCCGGCACACCAAAAGCGGCAAAGAAGGCCCGGAGGTGGCAAACGAGGCCAGCCGATCTGCCCCGATCCGTGCCCGCTGTGGAGCTCCGCACCTGACAGCCGGTCCCCGACAACAAGGTAGTGGCGCCCGCCCTAGTCAAAGAAGTCAGTAAACACCCCCTCGGATGGGGTGGATGGCGGCGAGGACGGAAGCGGGGGTGTGGCCGCCTGTGACTGGGCATTACGATTGCAGTGAGCACACCTGTACTTGGTGGCATGCATGTCCTTACACATCCTAGGCCAGTAGACTATAGCGTAAGCACGCCGCTCCATTGCCGAGATGCCCTGGTGGGCAGCATGGAGGTGCTGAAGGACCCCACGGAGGGAAGAAGGGACCACAACATGGTCGCGATACAGCAGGACGCGATCTTGCATGTATGCGGACTCAGAGATGGGGACATGCCTGCCAGGGCAGGGTCTTTTGGGTCGATCCTACCCTCGTGCTCGAGGAGGTGAGCAAAACACGCATTCATTGCAGTCTCCTGTGCGAGAAGGGTCCATGAAATGGAGCAGAGTTCTTGTGCATCCTCACGGATCAAGGCTATGAGCCAGACTCCAACACATCAGGCACGTCAGATGACCCCAACAATACTGCATTCTCTGAGCCCGAGGGAGAAGGATGTCCCAAAGCAGCATGAGTGGCATGGTTGCTCTTGCCAGGCAGGTGCACAATGTCAAAGCGCCATAGGAGGGTACGTTGCTTGAGAATGAACGTTGCGGGGACCATGCAGGCCTCCGCAGCCGCCGTTAACAAATCGCATAGCATTGAACGATGGGGCAGGTTTCGTGCGGTGAGAACATTGGGGGCCAAGCCCGCCACTGGGTCCCACCCCGCAGGTACTTGACAGGAAGTCGCAAGGTAAGAGCCAGAGGTTAAAGAGTGACTCATAGGAGAGATACAAGGCTTGGACTGGGCTGCTCACATTAATCATAGTGCGGCAGGATGTCACCGCCCCACTGCAACTGGGAACCGTTGAGACCATAGTGACGAATGCGCCTGCAATGGCAATGGGGGAATGGTTGAAAGCGGACAAGCTGAGACTGACGGGGTGCAGATCATCACGCGAGAATCCACAGGTGAGGAATTCCTCTAGAGACCAATGGTCCGATTGCGCGCCAGTGTCCGCGGCGGTGGACACTTTTGCAGTCTTGACTGCTTTCCAGGTCCTTGCTTTCACCGCCCTGGTCAAATGGCCTGTCAAATTGAGACTGTGATGGACACTCGGGGGTGGTCTCATAGCTTGCAACGTCACCACTCGCCCTAAGAAAAGATGTGATCCTCAAGATTGATTGGCGTGGTATTGCGGACACCGCCGCACGTTGCTGAGGCACAATGCCGGCCCCCACCACGATGCTTGGGTCCAGCCCCGGATTAAATCACCCTGTCACAAAGGAGTTTCGGCACCGACTCTCCCCAGTGGCTGTTTCCATCCATCCTCTTTGTAGCACTCCATCTTGCAGCCTCCAGGTGTCAAACAGAGTCCCAGAGTCCCTTTGTGGAACAATACAATACAACTTTATTTATATAGCGCATTTCATAACAGTAACAGCTGTAACAAAGGACTTTACATGAACACAATAGCAATAATACAACAACAAAGATAGTGAAAGCAGTAAATTAAAACACAAAATTATTATATACAGTGGACACCGGAAAACAGCAGAAAAGTGTCAGTCTCACGTCGGGTCAAAAGCCAAAGAATGGAAATGTGTCTTCAAACGAGTTTTAAAAACGGACAGTGAGGGGGCTCGCCTAACATTTAAAGGAAAGTCATTCCAGAGGGAAGGACTGGCAACAGAAAAAGCTTGATCGCCTCTGTTTTTTTTGTCATAGTCAACCAGTTGGCAAGTTCTGACTAAGCCTCTAGGTTCACCTCTTGTGAACTGCAAGAGGGTAAATGTCATTGTCTTTATCAGTATTGCTAATGATTGATTTAAAGAATACCTCGTGCTACTTGGGTTTGTGTTCAACACGTGGTTGTTTGTGAGAGGGGAATGACTAACACTTGTGTGTAGCGGTTTAAATGTGTCACATTATTGTCCAGTCATGGGAGGAATGAGAGCCAGATGAGTCATTCCAAATCCTGCTTTGTGCCATGACGTTGATTGAAGTAGAAAGCTTGTTTTTGTTTCTCCCTTTCATCCTTACTCTTTACTGCATGCAGATCCAGATCCTTTTTGTTCATCAGCGGAACCAGAGGTTTATGGTCGGTAACCAACTTGAAGTTCTCCAACCCAACCAGGTACTTCTCAAACCTTTCGCACGCCCAAACACTTGCCAGACATTCTTTTTCTATTTGGGCATATCTGATTTTGGCGTATGACAAGCGGAAAGAGCAATAAGCGACCAGTTTCCAGTCCCTGTCATGTTTTTGTAGCAGCACGCCTCCAATGCCATAGCTGCTTGCATCCGCTGATACAGCAGTTGGTCGGTTCACATCGTAGAACTTGCGAACAGGAGATGTACACAGATTGTCTTTGATACGCTCAAATGCGTCCTTTTGCGGGTGGTCCCACGTCGATGTGGTCTTGGATCTCAACAGTTCGTATAAGGGCTGGCCCACTGTTGACAAATGAGGGATGTACTTCCCCAAGTATGTGAACATGCCTAGGACTCATTTCAGATCCTGAACATTCTGCAGCTCTGGCAGCTCTTTGATGGCTTTGACTTTGTCAGGGTCAAGTTTTACTCCTGACCTGTCAATCACCTGACCCAGGAAGTGGAGTTGGGTTTTCCTGAACACGCACTTGTCTCTGTTCAACTTCAAACCTGTCGACTTGATTCTCTCCATTACTTTGCTTAGGCGCTCATCATGCTGTTCTGGTATGTCGCTGTATGTCATCCATGTAGATGGCCACTCCGTCGAGATCACTCAGCGTCTTTGTCATTTTTCTCTGGAAGATTTCCAGAGCGCTGGTGATGCCGAAAGGCAGACGCCTGAACGCATATCTCCCGAAAGGCGTAATGAATCTGGTTAACTTGCTGCTTTGTGGATGGAGAGGTATCTGCCAAAAACCTGAGGCTGCATCCAATGTCATAAACTCTGGTGGCGCCACACAGTTTTGCAGTGATTTCTTCATCAGTTGGGAGGACATAACTCTCTCTCTTCACAGCCTCATTTAACTTTTTGAAATCTACACAGATTCGCACTTGGCCAGTTCGTCTCGTGACAGGCACCATAGGTGAGCACCAGTCTGTTGGTTCTGTTACTTTTTCAATTACCCCATTTTTTTCCATGCGCTGCAATTCCTCTTTTACTTTCTCCAAAAGAGGCAGGGGAATTCGTCGGCCAGTTCGTCTTGGGACAGGCACCATAGGTGAGCACTAGTCTGTTGGTTCTGTTACTTTTTCAATGACCCCATTTTTCTCCATGTGCTGCAATTCCCCTTTTACTTCCTGCAAAAGAGGCAGGGGAATTTTTCAAGCCGTATGGACTGCATGCGTTTCTTCTTCAATGCGTTTCACTAGTCCCATTGCACATGCTGTCTCTTTGCCTAGCAAGTTAGACATCTGGCTGTGGATCACACACACTGGAAATGAGTAGTACTTTTTCTTGTACATTGCATTTGCTTGGAATTTTCCTGGTTAGGGCTGTTCATGGACGGAATATTGCACTGCACAAGTTTCTGCTCAGGGACTAACATGCTGAATGTCTCTTCCTCCATGATGTTTAAATCAGCCCCAATATTAATTGTAAATTTAACTGGTGTGGCGATGACAATTTCTACAGTCCATTGATCACTCTCTATGCTAGTGTCTGTGACAGCCCCCCAGGAACTATGTGAAACAATCTCTGCATCTGTCACTTCTCTGACAGATTTACTGTGGCACATTCTCTCCCAGTGACCCGCCTTTTTGCACTTGGTGCATGCAGATTTCATAGCTGGACATTTACTTTGGTCCCTGTGCATGCACTTGTCTTGTCACCTCCTCGGACTGGTGTACAGCCTGAATTGTTTGGGTGAGCTGGGTCTCTAACTGCAATTTATGAGACAACTCTTTGTCACTGATTCCACCACTATGCGATCTCTGATGTGTTCCTCTCTGTCTGTTCCAAAGTCACAATGTTCTGATAGTTCATAAAGAGCTCTAATAAACATTTTGACTTTCTCACCGGGTCGCTGTACTCTGTGGTGGAAACATGCTTGCTCGTGGATAACATTCCTTTTCGGGTAGAAATATTCGTCGTATTTTCCTAACACAAAGTCGAATTTCTCCTTGTCCGCCTCGTCTGCAAAGTGAATGCTTTGAAAATATTTTCTGCCTCCGAGCCCATCAGAGAGCTTACTTGTACCTCGCAGTCAGTTTATTCAGTTTCGTAGCCACTCGAAAACGCTGGAACCGCTGCTTCCAGTCAGCCCAATACGTCGGTCGGTCGAAGGGAAGGTTTCCTGGGGGGTTAAACTTTGCCATTTTCGCGAAGCTGCACCTCCATGAGACCATGTAAAGTAATTCAATGTCTGCACAAGTATTTGAAGCTGTCAACAAAGCTTTACTTGTCACTTGGGAAAACAGTCCAGCATAAATGGTAACATCAATAATATAAGCAGGGGCCTGTTCGCGGGTGTTGCCCGGTAACCCATTAGCAGCTGATTACGGCATGTTGGATTAACTGTCGTAAAGTCCAGCGCATATTGTCCTTATATGACAGCAGGGGACGAATATCCAGTTTAGTGTGCATTTTCCTGCTGTAAAGAAGCACATATGGTGAGGTGGAAGTTGCAGCATGTGCCGTTCACGGCAGCTTGAATGCACCTTTCCAGAGCAAGATGGAATTTCTCCACTCTGCCACCAGAAGGGAGCTCAGTGTATCACAAATCTGTAACACCATTTCAGGTTCCACATCTAGAATAGAGTCAGGCGTCACAGGCAAGGGAAGGCGCGAGAGATAATCTGCCATGTAGTTCTGGGAACATGGTCCATAGATAATATCATAATCAAAACAGAGCAGGCCAATGTGCCACCCGCATTCCAGCTCGACTGATTCCTTTTGTTCTAAGCAGTGTTGTCGATGCCTGGTGATCTCTGCAGAGAGCGAAACGGCATCCCCACAGGTATGATCTCCATTTTTCCATAGTCCACACCCAGGTTTGTGCTTCTTTTTCAAGAATTTAATATTTTCTCTCTGTTTCAGTCGGTGTGCGTGACGCAAAAGCCACTGGCTTCTCTGTACCATCAGGCTGGACTTGTGCAAAGACAGCTCCAAGGCCGTAGTCGCTTGCATCTGTGGTATATAGACATACATACATACAGAATAATTTATTTAAAAAACGTGTTTGTTTATTTATTTATTTTGTTTGTGGAGCATAATGTGGCCAAAATGTACGTTATCACCCAGGCGGGAATGTTCCCCATGTTTGTACTGGAGCATGTACTGCCCGACAAAGTTGGCCAACTGACTGGTTACAAGTTGGAAGACATCTGTGATGCTAATTCAACGACACATTGGTTGAATATGTCCCTATGGTCAAATTATTTTCAATCTTTTCTCGGAGTACCACCATTTTTGTCCAGGCCTGTTTCATGAGTTTATGATTATTATTATTGTTTTTTTGTTTTTTTTTTAAATAGCTGTTCAATCCCAATTCAAAAGCTATTTCTGATTTTCATTAAAGTTTTATTTTTTCTTTTGCTACTCTTCTTATTTTATTTATTATTATTATTTTATTTCTTTCACAGAGTATATCAACATTTTTCTCCATGTGTAAAGCGTTTGAGTAAGTTAGGATTGAATTGGAGCATTACAATACAGTTCACGATATCGCCTGAAGTCACTCCGCTGTTGCCATCTCCTTGTCTGTAGGAAAAATGCTGTCGGTGACAACTTTCGATTTGTGTGTCATGCTACATTTGTTGGAGTTGTTAGGTTTGGGTCACCAGGGCGCAAGCCCAATTATCAATTCACAAAACAACTCACTGCGTTCGTTTTATCTTTCAAGAAGGCATTCAAATATAAAAATAATAATGACTCACACAAGTTGATTGAATTTTCCGTCTGTTTCTATCAATCTCTGAAGTTCAGGACATCTGACAAAAGTCAAGCTGGGCTGCTTTTCTTAACCTCGCGAGGGACTCATACCCGTGACGGGCACGGTCAGATAAAAAGAATCTGCTGGTTGCAGCACTCACATATATAATATACTTCCGTAACAAAGGAATCTAATCTGAAATGTCGGTAGACTCAAATCTTCTCCCTCCGTGGCGTGTCACTCCGAGTCTTCGGTCATCCTGGCGCCTCGAGTCCTGCCCTTGGCTGGCGGCTCCAAAGTCCCAAGGACTCAGCCCTGTGGAACAACTCGAGGCCACATTCCCCTCCACAAGCTTGTATGTTTTTGCATGTACAGATAAAAGTGTGTGTAACAATGAATCCCTGTTGGTGTGTGCGTGCGAAGGTGTGTGTGTGTCTGTGTGTGTGTTTCTGTGAGCTTACTCAAGACACTGTCTTATGACTGCTTATGTGTAAAGATATTTAGCTAATCGTGTATGATGACCATAAATGTGTAGTGCCATTACCAAAAATGTATAACACAATAACTATCTGATCCATGTATCACTAATATACTAATTCACCTGAAACCATGAATATCCATATGCAATACAATAGTTACTTGACTATATCTAGCTATCATACCAGCTAATCTCAAATCCCCCCGATCCTTCAATCCCTTTCATGGCCTCATTTATTGTGGAAGTTGATATCTTGTATTTTGAGAAAGAGCTACCCCCCTTTCACGACACCACTTTGGTGGTGTCGCCCAGATTAGTAATACCTTTTTTCACAATATAATTCTACTTGTACAGTAATGCGTTACTATTACCTTTAAGTTACCTTTTCCTTTGAAAGCAGAGGTTAATTTATTCAATAATGACTTTGACACTCTAAAAAGAAAATCTGAAATTTGTTGCCATACTGTAGCTGGTAAAATTAACTTGTAATGAGGAGCATAATTAACTCTAAAGTGGGGCTTAAATATTTTGACTATATGGTAGGGGATAGGGTTAGGCTTTTGGTTATAATATTTGCCCTTGATCAATATTTGTATCAATAAGATTTTTACATATTGGAACTGATATTTTATCCAATAAATAATCTCAGACTGTAAAGCATATATCTCAAATTAATTTACCCACAAACAATAGTGCTTGATAACGTATAATTGATATTTGATCTAACAACACAGAAAGGTAGATAGACAAAGCGTGTGTAATAAAAGCAGAAATATGCATTGATAAAGTTTGTCAAAGAAAATATCATAGTAATAATACTAATACTTAGAGTCGTTCAAAGTTCAGTTAGTTCTAATGACCACTGTCTCGTGACCTGCGATTATCGGAACTATATTAATTAAAACCATATCTAAAAAGCACAATAACTTTTATTTGTTAGCAATCTTTCCATTACTCTTTACTTTCCATCTTATTTTATGAAACCACGACCATAATTCGTGTCGGAAACAATAACTTCTCAGTCATTAACGCTGTTGTCTATCGTATGAACACAAACAAAATCATTGAAGGGAGCCCAACCTCACTGTGTGACGTTCACAGACCTACAAGCAACTGTGACTGCAGTGATTGCTCAATCCAATCGCAATGAACCGCCCTTCTTGACAAAACACATTAAAAGATTTAAACTATTGTCCCAGAGTTTGCCACGTGCCACCAAGCTCCGCAATTGTAATAAACATTTTTAGTGTAAAGCGTGTACTTTGGTACTGCTATGTGTAATATATTACTGTAGCATATTACTTTTGGCGCGCTACCCCCAAACCTGGTAGTTTATTCCGAATCTGTATCATCTGAATCAGTACACAGTAACATAGTTGAAGGTCCCACCTTAGCTACTGGCATTTGATACACGGGGACCATTTCAAGTTTACCTTCCACTGCATAATAATGACACGATTACAAAGAGAGCGGATGCACGGAATACAGCAACACCCGCAAAGAACAAAGACGCCCACAGTTGCAATCAGCGATCCCAAAACCGATGCTACCAATCCCTTATATTCACCAAACCAGGAAGACATCCATCTTTCCCACCACTTTTCGTCAAGCCCCGAGTGTGATGCCATTTCTAAAGAGAGGGTCCTTAGCCCCTGGAGTGCACGAGTGAGGCTGCCATCCGGTGCTGTGTTATTTGGAATATATGTGCAACACTCGTCCTTAAACATGGAACACACTCCGTCCCTCTCAACCAGAAGTATGTCCAGCGCCATACGATTCTGGTGGGCCACCAGGGAAGTCGCAGCCAGCTGCCCATGAATCGCGGCCACTACGTCTGCCGTGTAGTTGGTCAGCCTCTGCTGATTATAATGGAGATAGTTAATTCGATCCACATTTTTATTAGGGGTAACCCATAAGAAGATAGATTCAAATCCGGCCGCAACCTGATCAACTAATTTATACTCATCTGGCACCCCACGTGGAACCCCAATCACATCGATATAGACGAGCGAAGCAACCCGGGTCGCATCGGAAAGATAATCCCGGCGAACCCTTCGGAGGTTGTTCCACCCGGGGGTCAGAGGCCAATCTTGCAGACTCTCT
>NC_141236.1:1277500-1282500 GCF_054856515.1 Filicampus tigris | reverse complement strand
ACAAAACACAGACAATCAGTACAAAAATCATTATTTCCCTCACGTTTGGACTGCCATAACTGCCATAAAAACATTCCTCCAAAAAGTAGAAAATAATTCCAGTGGGTTCCTCTTCCTGAGGGCCCATACTATCACCATGCCAAGTTTGGACTGATTTTACTGTACAGTTTTTTTTTTTTTCTAATTGGAGTCAAAGTCTGCACACAATACAGTACATGCAGTACAGAAATCATCATTTGCCACACCTTTGAACCGCCATAAAAACCATTCCTCCAATAAATAGAAAATCATTCCAGTGCGTTATTCTTCCTGGGGGCCTATACTATCAGCGTGCCAGGTTTGGACTGATTTTACTGTACCGTTTTTTTTTAAATTAGAGGCAAAGTCTGCACACATGCAGTACAGAAATCATTTGCCTCACCTTTGAACTGCCATAAAAACAAATAAGTAGAAAATCATTCCAGTAAATTCTTCTTCCTGGGGGTCCATACTATCAGCATGCCAAGTTTGGACTGATTTTACTGTACAGCCAAACTGTCATCCAAAAAACAAGAGATATGCATTGAAATACACCCAACGTTAAAACATCTACTCTTTTTCACAGTTTCGTTTCTGCTTCAGTTCTGACCGCTAAAGGTAATGGCGCAGGAGAAAATGCAGTTCTGAACACGATCGAAAAAACATGAAATTATAAAAGCTCGACCCTGACTCTTGGCCGAAAGCAACTCCGTTACTTTAGAATAAAAGTATGATACATACCCTTGACGACAGGTCATCGTGAACTCCAATTTGCACAATAAAAAAGGGAACTTCTATGCAGGCAATTAACACGAGTTGGAGCCGTCTCAGCTATGATGTGCTCATTAATTGTTGGTGGACCGATTGGTTATTGCACTGTTTGCTATTAGTGATTTAATCCTCCTGTTGTTCATTTGTCAGGAACATGAAATGATCCGGGTGAATTTCACCCAATGCGTGTTTTATCACACAGATGTCAGAGAACGAAAACATTAAAACACGATTTTAAAAATATTTTATCATTATTACTAAATAGTTTATGAATATTTGTCAACACTTACCTTTAACGGGTAATGGTTCAATAAGGATAATCCATGCGTTTTTCAGGAAAAAAAAACACATGGTCACGTTTTTTCAAAGTTTCACCACTTTATTAATTTTGAAAGACCAACATATAAAACACTAGTTTTACGTATCTAAATATTTATTTCTTATATTATTTATTTTAAATATTACAATTTTTAAATTAATTTAAATTAAATACACTGTGTTAAACCAAAAATAAACAACAAAAAATGCACTATTTTTAAACAAAAAATGAACAAAAAACAAGCTATCGCAATTTTAACTTGCTATGTGTGTGAGCGTGTCTGTCTGAAGTCTCTACTGCATGTACAGACTTTGACTCTAATTAAAAGAAATACTGTACAGTAAAATCAGTCCAAACTTGGGATGCCGATAGTATAGGCTCCCAGGAAGAAGAACCCACTGGAATGATTTTCTACTTATTGGAGAAATGGTTTTTATGGCAGTCCAAAGGTGAGGCAAATGATTGCTGTATTGCATGTACTGTATTGTGTGCAGACTTTGACTCCAATTTAAAAAAAAAACTGTACAGTAAAATCAGTCCAAACTTGGCACGCTGATAGTATAGGCCGCCAGGAAGAAGAATCCACTGGAATGATTTAGAATCAGTCCAAACTTGGCATGCTGATAGTGTGGACCCCTAGGAAGAAGAATACACTGGAATGGTTTTCTACTTATCAGAGGAATTGTTTTTATGGCAGTTGAAAGGTGAGGCAAATTAAGATTTCTGTACTGCATGTACTGTTTGGTGTGCAGACTTTGCCTTTAATAAAAAAAAAAAAAACTGTACAGTAAAATCAGTCCAAACTTCGCACGCTGATAGTAACGGCCCGTAGGAAGGATAACCCACTGGAATAATTTTCTACTTATTGGAGGAATGTTTTTTATGGCAGTTCAAAGGTGAGGCAAATGATGATTTCTGCACTGCACGTACTGTATTGTGTGCAGACTTTTGACTCCAATTAAAAAAAAAAAATACTTACAGTAAAATTAGTCCAAACTTGGCATGCTGATAGTATGGGCCCTCAGGAAGACGAACCCACTGGAATTATTTTCTACTTTTGGAGGAATGTTTTTTATGGCAGTCCAAACGTGAGGGAAATTATGATTTTTGTACTGTTTGTACTGTGTTTTGTTCAGACTTTGCCTCTAATTTTTGAAAAATCTGTACATTAAAATCAGTCCAAATTTGACATGATGATAGTGTTCCTCTTCAGGATGAATAAACCACTGGAATGCTTTTCTACTTATTGGAGGAATGTTTTTTATGGCAGTCCAAACGTGAGGAAAATGATGATTTTTGTACTGTTTGTACTGTGTTTTGTGCAGACTTTGCCTCTAATTTATTAAAAAAACTGTACAGTAAAATCAGTCCAAACTTTGTATGCTTGAAAATGTCCCCACTGCGGTGAAAATTTCCCCACTGTGGGATCAATAAAGGCATTCTTATCTTCTTATCTGATAGAATGGGCCACCTGGAAGAAGAATCCACTGGAATCATTTTCTACTTAATGGAGGAATGTTTTTTATGGCAGTTCGAACGTGAAGGAAGTGATGCATTGTGCGCTGTATTTTGTGCACAGTTGCGACATGCGGGAAAGCATTTACCGTAAGGTTTGGAATACGCGCGCACTCAAAAACGTAGGAGCGGATAGCTTGACCTCGGAAAAACGAGAGCGTGATAGCTTGACCGCAGTATAATGACGCACCTATTTTTGAATATTAATTTGCACGCATACATTCAAACTTAAAACACTTCACTTTATTGTCTTTACGTTTGGATAGACAAATAAGGAAAAGAGTGGACACGATCAAATTGAAGCGTATACATTATTTGAAAAGTAAAAACGAACAAAAAAAACAGTTTGATATTTGGCATTAAGGTGCAGATAACGCATTTTCCGTGTTGCTTGATATGTGTAGGATTTCTTTTCCTGTGTGTACGTGTGCGTGACATGCACGTTTTAGTAACTCACAAGTCTGTCCCCTCTCCACCATTTTAAATATTTTATTTTGGGACATCACTTTGAATTGACACTTTCCTACAATGTTAAGTAGTCAATGTATAGTTTGAACAAGTAAGTGTTAATGCACTCACCCCTCAAATTAACTCAACACATTGATTGTCTACTCTTAAAAGCTAACAACAAAAGTGAGTATAGCCCTGTGCGCAAATGTACAAATTGGAGAGTATCAGTATTTTGTGGGGCCACCATTGTTTTCCAGCATTACCGTACCGCTTCATCGAATTACCCAGAGATGAACAGGTTGCCACTGGAATCCTCTCCCACTCCTCAAAGACAACACCACAAAGCTGGTGGATGTCAAATCTTTGGTTGGAGGATGCCCCCAACACGCACACACAAACACAAACACAGTTGCTCAATAGCGTTTAGGTCTGGACACATGCATGGCCAGTTCATCACCTTTACCTTCAGCTTCTTTAGCAAGACAGTGGTCCTTGGAGTTATGTTTGGGGTTATCATGTTGGAGTACTTTCCTGCTGCCATACATGCTTGTCACCCAACCATCCATATCCTGTACTGCTTATCCTGTTTAGAGTAGCGGGTAAGTGGAGCCTATTTTCAGAGAGAGAGTGAGTTCAGAGAATTAGTTCCTTCGGTACTTGACCCGGCTAGTGCCGATTACACTGACGGACGAAAACCCATTTCCGTCAGTGCTTAGTAAGTAATTTTTTAAAATGTTGCCGTCAATCGTCAGCAAAATGGGATGCCGACCTTTGGCAGTTATAACCTCCGCAAACCCAAGTGAACCTCCTGCCATCTTCTTGCCACCCCAGGTGAAACTGTCTAGAACCGCGAGTGGATTTATAACGATGAGATGGATTCGATTAGATTAGCAGGGATGTGACGAATAATCAAAAATCGATTTAAAATCGATTTACACTGCTTAAAATATGCATCGATGCAAAAAAATAAAATCAGATAATCGATTCGAGTCATTAGAATACTGTTGCTGTCCTGTGAAAAACACTTATGTCCAATTTTGGATTTTTTTTTTTTAATTTTCACATTAATGCAATATCTATAACGCAGAAATACCACATAAAAAAAATATGAAAATTGAGGGAAAAAAATGGACGTGTTTTTCACAGCACAGCGACGATATACTAATTTAAAGTGCTAAAAAAATGATGTTCCTCCTAATCTTTAAAGTTTTAACCATTCCAAATGCATATTTTGAATGTGTAGATCAAATTATGCGCTTGCGTCAAACATCATTGTATATTGCGTTTGTGGATGGCTGCAGCACCACACTTGCGCACAGAGACAAGCATGGTAGATTTAAAAAAAAAAAAAAAAAAAAAAAAAAATCGAATTGAAAATCGGGAACTGAAAATGGAATCGAATCGGGGCTTGGGTGAATCGTTACATCCCTATAGATTACCGGTAGTATAGTTTATGTGAAAGGGGACAGTGCAATTTCACATAACACATGAAAAATCATGGTTTAAAAAAGACAGACGTTGCCGAAAGGCTATTTTTCATCTGTAGTCCCCTGGCTGACCATTTAAATTTTTTTTTTTTTTTTTAAACCATTTAAATACATACAATTACAAAAAAATACATATAAATAGAAAACACAAAGTCCTTTGGACATTTCACAATATACATTATAACAAATAATTAACAATAATTAAGAGCCACAAAATAAAAATCAATTAAAAACTACTGTATAAACAAACACATGAAGGCAATGGCTATGTTTACATGGACAAAATTTCTTTGATCCGATCACAGTTCGGATTAAACTTCTGATTGGATGCCCTGTTTTCATGGACACAAAAAATATTGATCCGATTAAGACTTTCGTGTTCATACATCACACATTCAAGAGGAACAAATGATTTTGACATACACAGTTTGCCCAAATAT
>NC_141236.1:1252500-1270000 GCF_054856515.1 Filicampus tigris | reverse complement strand
TGTATTGATTTATTTCTACTCATTTTTAAGACAAGGGTTAACATTTAAAGTCTGATTCATCAGTATATCCTCCTTGTCAGCTGGCTTCCATCTAAGGCAACCAGAACAATTTGGAATGGGGTTGAGGTCTGATGGCCATGATGTAAGGACTTTGGAACCGGAATGAAAAATTGCAAATAATGTAGCTGTTGTAGAGATGCTAGTCTGCTTCCTGATGACTGCTGTCACCAAACTCCCCCAAACTCTAACTCAAGAGGTGTAGCGCAGTTTGTGCGCACACTCAGTGTGACATACAGTATCTCCTTGTATGCCTCTGTATGAGTGATTGAGTTTAAGTCCCCTTGATTGATAATTAATTGTAAGGAAAAAAAAATCAGAAAGCATTTTCATTGGTAGAAAACGATTTGTTATAGTAAAGGCTTGTAATTATTATTTTCGCCTTTTTCAGAGGACGCAGGGACTTATTTCCCCAATGTTAAGAGGGACCCTGGCCGTTACTTGCAGACCTGCTCTGAGTCTGTCAAGACTTGGCTACGCAGCATGAAGAACGCAGGGAAAGTCTTACTTCTCATTACCAGCTCCCACAGTGACTATTGCAGGCTCATCTGTGAACACATCCTTGGGTATGGCTTCTTACTTAAGATTCACAGATCCCCACTGAAAATGAACTGGTTTGTTTGGCAATATTATTGTAGTATCAAACGGATTTATTCAACTGAAATATAATGCTCAGCTCCCACGTGCAATTTTGACTTTCTCTCAAACGGATGATACTAATTAACACGCCTTCTTCTTCAGCAACCACCTGACTATATGTTAGTGCTGAACGATTTTTGGAAAACATCTAATAATGATTTGTCTGGCAAATATTGCAATTTCGATTCGATTCACGATTTTCTTCAAATCAAGCTTCAGTTGCAATATTCACTAAGTAATGTTTTCAAATGTGACATAAAATGACATACCATAAACACATTAAAAGCTCTTCTCATAATGTAAGGAAGGACACTAGAGGCTGTTTTTAAATTGGTTCAATAAGGGAAGAACTACCTTTTGGTGTCATTCATACAGTATTGTACAATGTCCAATTTTTGAATAACAAAAAAAATCACATGAATACGATGTAACGCGGCAACACCATTCAGGTAAAAATAAGAAAAATGAAAAAAATGGACATAAAAGTTTTTCACAGGACAGTGACGATATTTAATTATGTGTAATACTCAGATATGGGCACTTTACCCTATTTTGCCGGTCCGTCTTCCGTTTGCGACCTGGGCATCTTCCGTCATCGTCCCTCTATCCTTATTCATGAAAATAATCTTACATTCCACAAAATTAGAATAGTTTTGATA
This sequence comes from Filicampus tigris, assembly GCF_054856515.1. Classification (NCBI taxonomy): domain Eukaryota; kingdom Metazoa; phylum Chordata; class Actinopteri; order Syngnathiformes; family Syngnathidae; genus Filicampus; species Filicampus tigris. Next base: position 1,268,645 of record NC_141236.1, on the reverse strand, counting down.
AAATAAAGTACATTTTGAACATTTTTAAACACAAAAACAGTTGAAGAAAACAACATAACATTTTTTAACACTAATAATAATTGTGTAAATCACTGGCGTCGCGTGGAATACTCCGCCTCCAAAACCTTTACTTTGCATGAGACCCTCAAAACGACAGTTTATTCAATCATTAGCATTGCATTGTTAAAGAGAGAATGGCACTCTGTACAAAGATTTATTATTTAGCCAATGGGCAGTATAAAATCTATTTGAATAAATAACGTTTGACATTCCAAACACTGTGAAAACTTGGAGAATGGAGGTTAGAAGCCCAGTGATTTGATTACGGTATGCAATTGTAACATAAGTGATAGTGATTTAACGATAACAGCAATATCGCCATATCGCATTATTAAAATTGTCACAATATTGTCATCGTAATGTCACAATATTAAAGTAGAACATCTGTTAAAAAGGCCAAGTTAATTTCCAGTTGTGTAGTTCCAACACCCTCTGGTGGCTAGTTTATTAGTGCAGATTGATTTGAATTAGGCATGTTATCAATCAATCACATTTTATTTATATAGCACTTTTCATACATAAAAATGCAACTCAAAGTGCTGTAAAACATCCAAAACACAACCTAAAAAGAAGACCCGTTTACGCCCTCCCTCCCAACAAACCCAAAGACATATATCCACCAGTACATCAGCACTCACACACACACACGCACACACACAAAGCACACAACCTGATAAGCTGTGTTAGAAAGACATGACAAGGCACAGAGAAACCATATGAGGAAAGTCTACCCAAGGGGAGCTCATCCATGTTGAGGGGAATGACACCCCATGGCCACAGGGGTGCCACCACCATAGAGACCCCCGGCCCGGATCAGCCGGGTGGACCCCACACAAAGTGTAGAGGCCTCCGGTCACCCGGACCCAAGGAGCCCCAGCGATGACGACCCCCGCAGGAAGGGCAGCACCCCCCCCCCCCCCCGCCCCAATGCAGAGGCCCCCCCATGAGGAAACACTGGAGCTAAAAGCTAACAACAACAGAGAACAACAAAACTAAAAAACAAAACAGTACTATAGTCTAAGAACTAAAATCAGTAAGATAAGAATAATCCTCAATCAAAAGAAAAGATAAATTACTTAAAATTAGTTAAAAGCCAAACTAAAAAGGTGTGTCTTGAGCTTCCTCTTAAAAATATCAACAGTCTCAGCGGACCTGACGTCCTCTGGCAGGCTATTTCAAAGTTGAAGACCAAAATGACTGAATGCAGCCTCGCCATGCGTTTTGGTCCTCACCCTTGGAATAATTAAAAGGCCGGCGCCCGCGATCTGCGAGGGTTGGTATGATAAAAGCAAATCCCATAAATAAGATGGCCCAAGACCATTAACACATTTATAAACTAATACAAGTACCTTAAAATCGATCCTGAAACACACGGGGAGCCAATGCAGCAATTTTAAAACTGGTGTAATGTGCTCCCGCCCTCTAGATCTCGTCAGCACCCGAGCAGCTGAATTCTGCAGTAGTTGTAATGATGAAATACTCTTTTTGGGGCGGCCAGAGAGCAGGGCATTACAGTAATCTAAACGACAGGAAATAAAAGCATGCATCAGCACTTCCGTCTTAGCCTGAGAGAGAGAAATGGGCGGACTCTGGTGATATTCTTAAGGTGATAAAAACCAATCTTGGTTACATTTTTAATATGAGGAATAAAACTGAGCTGGGAGTCAAAAATGACGCCCAAATTCTTCACACAATGTGAGGGATTAAAAACTTGAAGTTTTGTTAAAAGTTTCTCTCTTCGACGTTCAGGACCGATAACTAAAACCTCAGTTTTATCCTGATTGAGCTGTAGGAAATTATCTTATGAATTATAAAGGGTATCAATGGTCCTGAGTCATCAGGGGACACAGCAATATACAGCTGTGTGTCATCAGCATAGCTGTGAAAGCTGATGCCATGTCCCCTGATGACATCCCCAAGGGGAAGCATATAAAGATTAAAAAGTAGGGGGCCTAAAATCAAACCTTGGGGAACCCCACATTTAATTTCATGGGTTCTGGAGGAACAAGTATCCATACTTACAAAAAAATATCGGTCTGTGAGACAGGAATAAAACCAGTTAAAAACAGTACCAGAGATGCCCACTAGATTTTTAAGTATTTAATAAAATTTGCTGATCTACTGTATCAAAAGCAGCGCTTAGATCCAGTAGCACCAAGACTGAATTAATTCACGTTTGCAGTGCACCTAATATCATTTAAAATCCTTAAAAGACCAGTCTCCGTACTGTGGTTCATCCTAAAACCAGATTGACATTTCTCTAAAAATATTCTTTGTATTTAAAAAATGATTTAACTGGAGGAAAACCATCCATCCATCCATTATGCATACCGCTTATCCTCACAAGGGTCGCGGGGTGTGCTGGAGCCTATCCCAGCTGTCTTCGGGCAGTAGGCGGGGGACACCCTGAATTGGTTGCCAGCACAGAGACAAACATCCACACTCACAATCACACCTAGGGACAATTTAGAGAGTCCCATCAACTTACCATGCATGTTTTTGGAATGTGGGAGGAAACCGGAGTACCCGGAGAAAACCCACGCAGGCACGGGGAGAACATGCAAACTTCACACAGGGAGGCCGGAACCGGGATTGAACCCACAACCTCTGAACTGTGAGGCGGACGTGCTAACCAGTCGACCACCGTGCCGCCCGGAGGAAAACCAGTTTTTCTAAAATCTTACTTAAAAATGGTAAATTGGATACAGGTCTGAAATTATTAAAAACACTGGGGTCAGAATTGCTGTTCTTCAGAAGGGGCTTCACCACTGCCGTTTTAAAAGCAGTGGGGAAGACGCCCGTCTGAAGAGAGCAATTGACTATATTTAAAATCTGTTCCTCAAAGAATCCATAAAATGTCTTAAAAAGAAATGCGGGAATTGGATCCAAAAGGCAGGTTGTAGGATTTACCTGGGAGAAAACTCGACCAAGTGTCCTTGTATCAACCTGGGCAAAACCTTCTAGTGTTTCCTCATGTACATATGATTGGCCAGGTTTATTAAAACTTTTGACAGGGTAAAAAAATGGATCTTATGTCATCGATTCTGAAGTGATCTGAGAAGTCCTCACACAGAGCGTCTGTTCGTCTCTGTGGGGACTTGTTAAAATCAGAGCGAGTTAAAAGTTCAAAGGTGGAGAAGAGAACTCTGTGGTTGTTTTTATTAACTGTAATGAGGTTTGAGAAATAGGAAGTATATGCAAATAGATAAATTCAACATGTGCAATTTGATTTGTCAACAGCCTTTGACTGTTTTATTGTAGGTTTTTAGTTGTTCACATAATATTTCGTAGTGTACTGTACGATTACTTTTTCTCCACCTCTTAAGATAAGATAAGATAAGAATGCCTTTATTGATCCCACAGTGGGGAAATTTTCATTGTTACAGTAGCAAAGATATAGGTCACACAGGGGCGGCGGCATAATGTGGCCATTAATGTATAACATTGACGGCAAACATTTAGAATCAAACTTATGTAGATATACGCAGTAACATGTGTATATACACATGTGTATACACACCAACCTACATCTACATAAAAAATATGAGGAACACTCATTTCGGCCTGTACATAGTACAGAGGAAAAAATACTCTAAGTGACAGTGCTGCAGTGCTGTAGTGAAATGTAAGGAACAGCATTGGATAAAAATAAAACTAGACTAACAGTAGTGGGGAATGTCTTCTCTGCACTCCTGAATTTTCTTTTTGATAGTTTGATTGCATTGTTTCTCCACGGGGGTACAGTCTTTGTTTTTCTTGTTTTAATTAAAAGTGGAGCTACTGAATCTAATGATGATTTTAGATTTAGGTTAAAATTATCAACAATAAAATCACAGGGTGCAGGTAAAATGTCAGCAGGAGTGCTTTTTTAAAATCTCGATAAAATTTGCAGCCACCTCAGAAGATAGGTAGCGTTTCTTCACTGTTCTCACCGGGGCTGCCAGATGGTTAAAACTGGCAAAGTTAAAATAGACACAGTAGTAGCCTGACAGCCAAGTCAACAACAGAGGACACACCGGCAGACTGGCCACAAATTATGACAAAATCTAGGGTGTGTCCCCTGTTGTGAGTTGGCTGCGAGACGTGCTGTTTAAAATCCAAGCAGTTTAAAAGGTTTAAAATTTCCCTGGCTAGTGGGTCCGAAATGTCGTCCATGTGTACATTAAAATAGCCGGTTATGGCCACCTTTGTTTAGTAGTAGGGAATAGCAACACATTTGAGTTCCTCCACAAATGGACTCGATTCACAATCCTCTCAACCTTCAAGCTTTGCACAAGCCTGATAAGAATTGTGATCATTTGAATAAGGTGTGAGTATCAGGCAGGAAGAGAGCACCGGACTTGAGCACCCCTGGTGTAAAACATCATGTATTCTGTCACTCATAATGTTGTATTGTTGTTCTTGTCATTTTGCAGGAAGGACTTTGACGAGCTTTTTGATGTCATCATCACAAATGCCCTCAAGCCAGGTTTCTTCTCCTTAAAACCACAACAGAGGTCCTTCAAAAACCTTGGTGAGCACACTTAGTTATGCTTAAAAAAAAATCCTTACTTGGAGGGTGGAATGATGGTAAAGATGACTGTCTCACACACACACACAAAAATCGACAAACATCAGCTAACTTGCCAATGATTTTTACCTGTAAAGGTCCTGATACACCAAAAAGACGCTGGCCAACAGTGACAAACGCTTACCCTGTGGCGTCCAGTCAGCTGTCGGTACGTCACGCTGGAGGAATACACCGCAACAACAGACAGCGACGCTGACCATTAAAGTACCTTCTGCTCATGCATAAGATGTAATACGCTTCCGTACCATCAGCGCCGGTAGTCACCATTTCTCATGGTTAGAAAACTCCAACCGGAAAGCTGTTGGCCGGGGGCGGCTTATAAAAACGTAAACAATGCATTCCGCTCTATTCTTCGCTCACGAACTCCCACGCGAAGTAAACTATCACGTTCTTGACACGGTATTGTGAAATACTATTGTCAACCCTCACTCTTGTACTTGTAAGAAGATTAAGGCAGCGGATGCGTGCTCACTGTTTTTCAGCATTTGTCACTTCCCGTTGGTGCTCCGCGCGCTGATTTGCTAGCTAACAGCTAATCAGAGTGACGAAATGTCACGACTGGCGACGCCGATTCAACTTAAGTAAATGCCCCCCAGACGCTTACAGACGGGTTACGACACTACGACGGTGGCCACTACACCAAACAGAGCGCTTAAAGATGCCACGACGCTTCACGACCTCCGACGTCAGTTTGGTGTATCAGGGCCTTTAGAGAGGCATCCTAACAACCCAATAGAAATGGAAACAAGGAAAAAGCAAGTATAATCTAAGTTTAAGGCCTCTGAAACTTGGTCCCGAAAATGAGTGACCTCACCTACTCTACTGTTAAAGCAAATCTGAGTTGAGCTCAAGAGGGGGAGAAATGTAATTGTTTAGTTCCACAGATGGTTACAGATATATATTTTTTAATTTTGCGCATTCAAAAGTGTGTGCAAACTTGATTGTTAATATAAACAGATCTACTACCCTGGCCAAAACAGAATTGTACCTGTCAATAGCCTCAGTTTATTTTGGGAGGAGTATATGCAAATAGATAAATTCAACATGTGCAATTTGATTTGTCAAACCTGTGACAAATTGGGGCTGGATGATTCTACATTTAAATAGTGTTTGAGGCGGCCGATCAGAGCTGTGGATGTAAGGTGGTCAGTGTCTGTCATGGCGGCAATCCCAGAACCCGCTGGTGGTACGGGATGCCGTCAGGCTGAAGAAAGAGTCCTATCTGGCCTATTTGGCATGTGGGACTCTGGAGGCAGCTGACTGATACCGGCTGGCCAAGCAGAATGCAGCTTTGTGGGAGAAGTTAGGCGAGGCCATGGAAAATGACGGTTGGAATGAAAATCAGCATCTCCAAATCTGAGACCATGGTCCTCAGTCACAAAAGGGGAGAATGCCCTTTCCAGGTCACGGTTGAGATTTGCCCCAGGTGGAGGAGTTCAAGTATCTTTGGGTCTTGTTCACGAGTAATGGCAGGATGGAGTGTGAGACAGGCGGCTCAGTGAAGCGTCTGCTGTGATGTGGACTCTGGATTGGTCTGTCATGCTCAAGAAGAAGCTGAACCAAAATGCGAAGCTCTCGATTTTCCGGTCAATCTACGTTCCTCCCCTCACCTTTGGTCACGAGCTGTGGGTTGTGGCTGAAAGAACAAGATCCAAGCATCTGAAATAGGTTTCCTCCGCAGGGTTTCCGGGCTCTCCCTTAAGGCTTGTTTATACGCCCGCGAGCAAGTCACTGCGGCAAAGCCGCGCGCTGTTTGCCTTTATACTTGCGTGCAATCCACACGTGTTGTTTTGAAAGTGTGTAGCAGTTTCACTCCAAGTCGGGGGGGCGACATGGGAGTATATAGAAGCCTTTAGAGATAGGGTGAAACGCTTATTCATCCAGGAGGGACTCAAGATTTGAAAAGAGCCAGCTGAGGTGGTTTGGGCATCTGATTAGGATGCCTTCCTGGTGAGGTGTTCTGGGCATGTACGCCTAGCAGGCAGCCCCAGGAACGACCAAAGACATACTGGAGAGACTATGTTTCCTGGGTGGCCTGGGAATGCCTTGGGATCCCTCTGGCAGACTTGGGAAGAAGTGGCTGGGAGACGGAAGCTTGGGCTTCCCTGCTGAATCTGCTGCCTCTGCGACGTGTCTCAGGATAAGCGGTAGATAATGGATGGATGGATATATATTTGATGGGGGGGAAAAAAAACAAAATTCAGGTCATACCACATGATCGCCAAATATGACCAGTACAAACCAATTGGTAAAAGGGTAACTTTTTTACATAGTTATTAGAGAGTACTCGCTTGCTGCTCCCATGAGTACTTGACTGCTATGTGGATAATACAACCTCCGTTTTTAAATGCATTTCAAAATAAAAGTCCCAAATTGGTTATTTCTTGATGGTCGCACCCACATGATATTTCTAAAATGAGCATCATTGGAAAAACTTTGCATTCATCTTATGATGAAAGTCGAAGCAGAAATACTTGGAAATTTCACACAGGAATGCAAAACCCATATGAAATAATGCCAGGTAGAGCAAAAAATAAATTGGCATACATTTGGGGTAATTTTAAAGATGTTTTTGGTACAAAAGTTGTGGTCAGATAGTCTTCTGGCACTTAACATAATAAACAATAACGCAATTAAATACATGTAAGTAAAGAGCTGCATTGTTTGAAAAAGTTCTACATGCATGCTACCTTTTTATTTAAACTAGGATTGTAGCAAACAAATCTTTTTTTAATCGATTGCTTTGGGAAGAATTCATATTTTGATTAATTATTTTTCTATTCCAGTAAATGATGTGGAGGAAAGTGAGGATATGCCATCATTGGACAAACCTGGTTGGTACTCCCAAGGCAACTGGAAGCACCTCCATGAACTTCTTAAAACCATGACAGGAAAACCAGAGCCCAAGGTATTGACTCTAGCTTGCATATTCCAAAATACAGCTCTTTGGAACTAGGGTGTAAAACACCCAATTCTCACTTTAAGGTTAACGTCATCGTTTTTTGCAGAAATTGAGGTTGTCATACAGATTTCTTTTCACTGCACTGTGTTCCAAATTGTTTTGCATTTTGATTTGTTCTTTTAGCTACGGATACCCAAAGGAGACAAATTTAGCTAACGTAGTTCCTCAACGTGTTTTGAATACCGCTTTACTTGCTGTGTGCAGCAGAGTCTCCGCTTTGTAGACCACATTAAAGAACAGTGGGGCCGGGATGGCCATGTTTTCACTAACAAGTTCATTTTATATATTTTTTGATCAGGAAAATGAAAAGAGTTGTCATTTTCTATTATATCAATAAAATTGGGAGGAATTAGGAAATAAGTGACTCCATAACTCCTCTTGTTAATGAGGAGAATGGCGGCGCCCCTCTACCGTTCTATCCTTGTTCAGTCCTAGTCAATGGAGGAACCGATTACAAACTCTCCATTGGAAAACATTGTGCTTTCACTGCTTATAACGTCCAAAAACGGTGATCAATATGCACCAAAATGTATGTGGACATCCTTACTAATGACCACTTCAACATATCAAAAGGATTAACCTCTCTGTGGCGGATTTATATGAGAATGAGGAAATGTGGAATTGAGCAGAGCTACATAGAGTTATGCTGGGACGAGCGCACACTGCTTCTTTGCTAAAAAAACAAAACAAAACAAAAAACACTGCTTCTTTGCTGATCACAGTTAGGATGGGCGAGGCATTTAACACCAGTCAGGATATTTACAGAGACTGAAGTGGGAAGGAGTGGATGTGCACATTTATTTGGATGAGGACATTGGACAACACGTCCAATGGAACGTAAATAGCCGAAATGGTGCGTTACAATGCGGCCACACTCTGTTGTGGAGTCGGATGTGCACGTTCAAGCCACTCCCGGTGTTCGATGAGGTCTTACCTCACTCTAACGCCGCTTCACTCTCACGGCTGGAAGCGGTGTCGGACAACGCACGCGACTGCTTGGGCGGCCACCCCGCAACATGAAGGCAGACACGCAGACTCATGATCACCTCCACACGCTGCGCGGACAGTAAGGAGCTAATGTTGTTGTGCTAACGCCTTTTGTTTTAACGGCCTGAAGCTAGTTGTTGCTATTAGCTGTACCGTTATTCTACTGTTAGCCGGGGACGGAAGGGGTTTGGGGAAATAAAGATCCATTCTTGCCCGTTTGCTTGTCCACTTCCAGTCGCCGTCCGCCCCCCGAGAGTTGACACGAGTTTAGCGTTGCTAAATGTCCAAAATATAACCAGTCGGGGTTCGTGTGCGCGTTCATGCTCTTGTCCGCTTCAGCTTGTGAAAGTGGAGGAGCATTCGCCACGGTATTTTTGATTTTGTGGAGGTGATCATGATGAGATCACGTTTTATGTCAATAAATCCAAACTATTGTGCAGAACACTTTTATACTTTCACAGGTTGAAGTGGACAAGAGTAGTAATGTGCATTTGCATTTTGGTGGCGATCGGTCGCTGTTTTAGACAACAGAACTGACAAAGCGAGCAATATTACCACACTTGGCTCCCTCCCGTGAAGTAGACCGCTGAGACCGAAAACATAACATAAGCCACGCCCCAAAAGGGGATGAGGCAATTTGTCGTAAATCTAATCACAAAAAAAGACCTTAAATCATGACAGTCTTTTGGGGGGAGCACTTTAGTTCATTTTTGCATGCAAACTTATTATATAAGTGCCAATTTTAAGATCACTCAAGTGTCCCTGTAAGAGGCCAAAGAAGAGTTTCCAGTCCATGCAGAGAGCATTCTAAACTCATGCCATCGAGCACGACAATCACTTTCGGAATTTGTTTTATATCTGAAAGCGTAAAATATGAAATGAATGACCACACTTATGCCACTCATTTGAAGTCACCTACCGCAGTTTAAAGGGAAACGTCCAGACCAAAGATATCGTGACAAAGGCAGAGTTTACTTTGGTGCTGCTAAAGCCTGATGGAGATGACATTTTTTTGTGGAGAAGTTGTTTGTGATGAAATTTTGCTTGCACCTCTGCTGATGAAATTGGTGGTAGGCTTGTGACATGTGGTCTCTCTGAAGCACCCAACTGTGCGTGCTTCAAACTTAGGTACAATAGTTGCTTTCTGTTGGTTCACTACTACATGGCACTAAATCCTACACACTCTACATTTAAGTTAAATGTGTTATATGTGTGTGTGTCAGGGTGTGTGGGTGTGTGTGTGTGTGTGTGTGGGTGTGTGCGCGTGGGGGGGGGGGGTGCGTGTGTGCGTATGTGTGAATGTGTATATGTGTATGTGTAAATGTGTATATCCATCCATCCATTATCAATACCGCTTATCCTCAAGGGTCACGGTATGTGTATATGTAAATCTATATATGTATATGTATTAGGGCTGCACAATGTTGGAAAAGAATGACATTGCGATTTTTGGGGGGGTTGCGATATATTGCAATGTTAAAAATAGAATTTTCACCAGATGATTTGAATAGATTTATTTGGGAATAATTTGGTTATCTCACCATGACATCATTGTATTCATGTAATAATTCATACTAATCCAGACTAAGGGGGTTCATCTGTGAATGATGATTGCTGTATATAAAAGGGATCACAGAGGTCATGTCTCTGTCACATAATAGATTATTTAACATTGTATTTAAAAAATATTAAACATATTTAAAACAAAAAAATAAAAAGAGCAGGTGCACTAGACTCTTGAGTCATTTCAAAAAATAGAAAATAAAAAAACTCTAAAGCAGCAGCAGAGTTACAAACACCTTTAAACTAAACTATGAAATATTAAAAAAATAAAAAGCAGGTGTACTAGCGCCTGAGTTGTTTACAAAAATATAACATTAAGATAAAAAGAAAAAACTTGGTGAAACTGCAGCAAAGTTGTTAACAAATTAGAACAAAAATATTAAAACTTAAAGAGCAGGTGCATTAGTCCCCTGAGTTGTTCACAAAAATATAACAGTAACTAAAACAGTCTGTAAAACATATTGCATCCGTGATTTGTCGGTGCTGTTTGGACTTATTATCCTAAGGAGTTATCCTGGCGAAGGCGTCTGTAATTGTTTTTCGAGTAGATGCAGTTTCACCTCGGGTCCCACTTCTTAGTTTGAACTGCTCATACAGGGGCTTGTGACGGCAATTGCAGCAACGACGGCGAGGCACTGTTGGCAAAGGATGTTTTGTTGTTCTGAATCTTCCTTTTTATAGCCGGAATACTTTCATATTTTTGATGTTGACTTTCCGGACATTTACATCGTCACCATGCAACAACAATCCTTTGACGTCATTGCGCGACTTGTGTTTTCATGCGAGTCAACATGGATTCCCGCGGCGCTGCGTTGTTTATAGCCATTCTCGAGGCGCTTTTTGCGTGCTTATTTGTCCGCAACCAACCACTGCTTCTCTTTGAAAGGTTGAAAAGCAATTTGGACCTCTTTGTAGGTTCGTAATTTGTAAAGCGTTAGTTTGACGCTCCAATTTCACCTTCTTGTGTCCACAACTTCGTCGATGAACTTAAACTCCATACACCTCCCTTGGCTTTGTTCAGTCGAGCAACTAAATCGATCATACAAAAACCAAGAACTAGGCGTATATAAAAATAACCTCGATATAAGGAAAGTGCGGGGGCGGGGGGGAGGATAAGAGAAACGAGATTGAGAAAGAAAGATATAAAGAGTGAGAGTGAGGTCAAAAAACTGTGTGGCTCTACTCTGTGTTGCCTGACCGGCCGCATCACATTCATCTTACCCTCCTTCCGCCCACACAGGAACTTAAATAGGTACGCAAGTAATTAAACACTTAAATGCGATCATTTTTTCCTTTTTTTTTTTTCCCCAACTTGTTTATGACAAAAAGTCTTCTATTAGAATAAACATAAATAATTGCTTATTCAAATAATGATTTAACTTAAATCAAATTTAGGCTCCTACATTACCGGCCCCTAATTGTTATCAACATTCTTGAAACAATTACTTAATGTACAAACTTAAATCAAGGTGCCTAAATAATATTACTCCTACTTGAAGAAACTTGTAGGTCTTTTCCACAGTCCAGTCGAGGTCTTAGTTCCACATTTGTCCATCAGTGACCCTCCGATTCTTGTATAAGACACAGCTTTGTTATAGGGCGACAAAGCTCGTTAAATGTTGTCTTCACTTTAACTTGACGAACAAGTCCGTCTCTACCAGGATAAGTCTCCACAATTCGTCCAAGTGGCCAAGAATTCCTGGGTGATGTGTTGTCCACAATCAGCACGATGTCTCCAGCACAGAAGTTTCTTCTAGGCGAAGACCATTGCTGACGTTCTTGAAGCTGCATGAGGTATTCCTTACACCAGCGTTTCCAGAAGATATCCGCTTGGTACTGCACTTGTTTCCATCTGCAATTGGCGTATTGGTCATCTTTTTCTCACTGAACGAATGAGACGCTCCCAGCTTCCTCCGTGGTGAGATCCTGCTGGAGGATTGAAATGCCATTGAATACCACTCTGTTGCAAGTGTTTCTCAATCTTCTTAGTGTTCCATTCCTTGATTGATTTCCTCATCTCACCGTCAGCTGATCTAAAGTTGCTTCCGTTATCAGAATACATTTCTTTGACTTGTCCTCTTCTGGCAAGAAATCTGTCGAGCGAAGATGCAACTTCCAGATGTACGGCTAGTATAGCAAGACACGTGGAGATAACACCGTATCTTTTTACTTGTCCTCTTCCCCTTCTCACTTGGAATGGACCGAATAATCAACGCCAACCCTACTGAAGGGTGGATCGTCAGGTAAGACCCTGCAGTTTGGTAGATCTGCCATGAGTTGCTTGCCAGTATTTGGACAGAAACCTTCTGATGGCTCCAACAGCTCCAGGGATCCAAAATCTTTGACGTAGCTTAGACAACATATGATTTCTTCCAGAGTGAGCTGTAATGACATGAATATATCTCAACACAAGCTTTGTGACGTGTGAGTCCTTGGGCAAAATGGCTTGGTGTTTGGAATTCTCAGGCATGGCTGCCCGACTCAATCTTCCGCCAACCCTTATTACACCATCTTGGAGTATTGGATTCAATTTGTAAAGTGAGCTACTTTTCTTCACTCTTTGGTTTTTTTAGCATAGCAAAATCTTCTTTGAAACTTTGCTTTTGACAGTATTTCACAATTTCCATTTCTGCTTTGTCCAAGCCATCACAAATTAGATGCTTTCTTTTGATAGTTTTCTTGACTACAAACATCTTGTCTTTTTCACCTAATGTGGTGAGTTCCTTCCTTTTCTGCATCAGCTCTTTCAGCAAGTCTTTCAGCTTCAGAAACCAGGCTACAGCCCGCTTCAATATTGTCCAAGAAGAATAGTGATTCATCCACTGGTCCACGGAATCTTTTGGCTCTTGTGCATGAATGACGTGCACTTGAATCACTTTTTTGACCTCCAGGTCATCTACATCCAACGGTCCAGGATCTGGATTTTTAGGCCAGAGATCCTGTGATCTGAGCAAGAAGCTTGGTCCTGAGAGCCAGCTGTCATTTTTCAAAAATGCTTCCACCGTTTGTCCTCTTGAGACATCATCAGCGGGATGTAGAGCAGTGTTGATATATCTCCACTAAGATGTCTGCGAGTGTTCCAGGATTACTGCAATCCTATTTGCAACAAACGCCTTTAATCTGGTACTCTCACTGTTCAAATATTTAAGCACAGCCGTGGTATCAGTCCAAAATATAGACTCCAGAAGCTCCAACTCGAGCTCTTTCCTCAAAAGCTTATCCATTTTTATTGCAACTGTGGCTGCAGTTAATTCCATTCTTGGAATAGTTGGGGACTTCAAGGGCGCCACCCTTGTCTTTGCCAGGATCAGAGTGGATTGAACTTCACCAGTTGAAAAGCGCAGCAGTAGGTAACTGGTGGTTCCATAGGCGTCTTCACTCGCGTCAGTAAAGTGATGGAGCTGTGCAAAGACTCGTACATCACGCTGTTTCAGCTTGACACATCTGTCAAATCCAAATCTTTCCAGCTTCGGCACACTTGAGATCCACTTTTTCCAACTGTCAACTACAGTGTCAGGCAGGTCTTCATCCCAGCCATATTTCTGGCGACATAATTCCTGCAGGATTCTTTTCGCAGCCAATATTATTGGTGCGAGAAAGCCCAAAGGATCAAATATGGAACTTACTTGGGAAAGTAGGCCTCTTCTAGTGAGTGGTCGATCTTTATGGGTGATCCTGAACTTCAACTGATCTGATTTGGCACACCACTGGATACCCAATGTCCTTTCCATTGGCAAGTAGTCCTCATCCAAATCCAAATCTTAAAATTCGTGTGATCTTTCCTTCTCTGGGATTGTGCTAAAAAAAATCCTGCTGTTGCTTGACCATTTGGTCAGCCGAAATCCTCCATTTGCCAACATGTTCATCAAATTAGCACGAAGGGTAATGACGGTATCTTCATCAGAAACTGACTTTAGACAGTCATCCACATAAAAATGTTTATGGACTGTTTTTGCCGTCTCCTGTCCAAACTCATCCACAAAGTCCGTTGCGCATTTTCGAAGTGCAAAGGTGGCAACACTTGGGGACGATGCTGCACCAAAAACGTGGACCAACATTTTGTGTTCGACAAGCTCCAATTTGTAGTTCCCGCCAGGCCACCATAGAAATCTGAAAAGATCTGTGTCTTCATTGTTCACTCTAACTTGATAAAACATGGCATGAAGTACCTTGAAAGCTTGCGCCACAATCAAAGATGACGCGTAACTTGTGTTTGGTTGGATGTCTAACTCCATGATGAGGCAGGTACCACGTTCGTCCTTCAGCAGGCTTGGGCTCGTTACCATCAAGCTGCACTGCGTATCCTTTCCTGAGGAGGTCATCCATAAATGCCACATACTCCTGATGATATTTGACATCCCTCAAGACTCTCTTCCGTAAATTTAGTGCATATTGGTCTGCAACTGCCCTGTTGTTTGGCATACAAAACGTCATTTTCCTTACTGAAAGGCAAATTTTGTAGTGGCCATCCTTAAGTACAGCAGATTGAGACACCATTCTGATGAACTGATGGTCATTCTTAGACATCGCGATGTCTTCCTGTTGTCCAGCATCAGGAAAGTCCTGCTTAAACTGCAACTGCCAAAGCTCCTCTAGCTTCGCCACTGAGATCCTGTTAGCTGTAATTTCTGTCAATTTGTTTGTGGGTATTCTGTCACTTCCACATTTGAGTGGTCCATTGACTGTCCAGCCCAATATTGTCCTCACGGCGTATGGTCCATTATTCACGCTGTTGACCACTTTCAGCGGCTCCATTGCCTTGGGAACATTTACTCCTATGTGTAATCCAACTGTTGCTTGGATAGTGGGGATTCTCACCCCCTTCAGGTGAGGCCAACTGTCAATATCCTCTTGTCTGGGAATATTGTCCTTAGCGACAGGAATGTCCTTTTGTGAATACACTTCCTTCGGTTCGACAAACTCATTGCCGTCCAAGCTGCTGATTTCTAGACCAGTCACAATGCACGTCTTCACAATGGAGTCATTCCCCATTGTTCGTAATGCAATGCTTACATTCCGTCCATTTATATTTAGTTCGTCGATCAGTGACTCAGTAGCAAACGTAGCTGAGCTCCCTGGATCCAAAAACCTATTGGTTGCGACTATCTTAGTTCCTTTTTGCGCCTTGACATACACTGGAAGTATTGAAAGGAAGCAATCTTCTTTACCGGCCCCAGTGAGACCACAAGTTTCAGTTGTTTGTGCAAGAGCACTTGATATGGATTGCTGTTCAAAATTGTCCTTTGGAGTTTCTTCTTTTGAGTCTTTATGGGCAATGTGTAGTGCGGTAGAATGCAGTCTAGCGCAATCTTGACATTGGAGCTTCAGTTTGCAACTATTACTCATTTGACCATGCTTCAAACATGCAAAACACAGACCTTTGCTTCTCAAAAATTCAAACTTGTCTGTGTGTATCTTGCTCTTGAATTTCTTGCATACTGTGAGGCTGTGTTGCTCTCCATCACAATAAGCACAAGGTATGCCACTAGCATCCACTGAGCCAGGTTGTGGTTTTGCCATAGTGGGTTTGTCGATTTCCATCTTAGGGGACTCAATAACTGTTGTGAACACTTTCTTTGGTTTGAGTGTTCCAGCAAAGTTTGACTTTAGTTTCTGTTTTACGGGATCTTTCTTGTTTGTGGTGTCGTCTTTTATGTTCCCATAAAGTGGATGCAAAAGGTACTTGACTTGCCGTGTAGGAAGTCAACAAAATCCTTGAACTTCACTCTTCTCTGTGTTCTTTCTTGAAGATCACAGGCTGATTTTCTCCAAGATTCTTTAAGCTTGTATGGAAGTTTGTTTGCTAATGCCTTTATATTAGCCGAGTTGTCCAGATCTTCCATATAGTTAACATCCGTCATTGTGTTAGAACAGCCCATTAGGAATAATGCAAAGGACTGAAGTGCAACACCATCTTCCGGCTTGATTGTTGGCCAATCCATGGCCTCCTTTATGTATGCTTCTGCTATCTTGAAGTCATTACCAAAAAACTCCTTTAACATT
>NC_141236.1:1192500-1245000 GCF_054856515.1 Filicampus tigris | reverse complement strand
GCCTCTGTAAACATGCTGAGCACCAAGAGAGAGAATTGCTCCCTGCCCCCCTAAAAAAATCGTATTTTTTTGTGTAAATGTTCATATTACATTAAAAATGCGACCTCTGCCTTGTCTGCTGTATGAACAAAGTGGCCCGCCTGCGCAGAAGAAGAGACAACGTCACACCCGACGTTGTGTTTGCGGAAGTAAATGTGGTCGAGCGTGTCGGGGCATTCAAGCGATTAAGGTAACGGGTAGAAATAAATACAGTATTTGGGGGAAATTATGAGGCGAGGCTTTATTATCTCATTTGATGGAGACATCACTAACGATGACGTCACGTCGTAACCGTGAAAATCAATCGATCTGAACCGTGGCTGATCGCCATAAATGTCCACTTTATGCTTCATGTTTCAAGTGGGATTAAAATAAAGTAAAATATGAAGTCAATAGTGTTACTCAAAAACACTTTGCAGATTCGATCCCCCTGCGGCCAGCACTTTCCCTCCGCGGAGCGCATCTTGGGCTCGTCAATGTCGTATACGTAGTATTATGCGACCTGGCCGTTCAGACCGCGAACGCATTGGAAAAGATCGGATACGTATCCGATCTAGGACCACATATGACCCAGGTCGCATTTGAAAAAATCGGAATTGAGCCATTCAGACTGTCATAAAAATGTCCGAAAAAAATCAGATACAGGTCGCATATGGGCAAAAAAATCTGATCTGGGTCGCATTTACCTGCGGTGTGAACCTAGCCTTAGAGGAAAGACACAGCTGAAAACTTGGCTGCTCTCCTGCGGAGTGTGATGGGTACGTGGGCACTACAAAATAAAGTCGTCGCCTGTGTGCATGATAATGCAGCTAACATGGTGCTAGCGAATGAGACCCTGCTGGACTGGGAGTCGGTACCATTACTCATTACATTATTCATAATTAATGCCATGCATTGCATTGGAAAATGTATCAGAAATGTATTTCTCTTTCAATTGTTCACCTTTATTCAGTCAGTTGTTGTTACATCAATATAATTTAAATTAACAAACTGTCCTGAATGTTTGGGCTGAAATAGCCCCTACTGTAAATACACAAAACATTTGCATTTTAAACTTCAAATTCAATATGTATTAAATTTCAAGTTTTCTTGCTTATAGAATAGTCGCAAATACCATTTTAGACTAGTCGGAGAGCAAATTAGTCGAAATTCCCATCCCTAGTGTATATATATATGTATATATGTGTTTATATATGTATATATACACGTATATATGTGTGTATATGTGTATATATGTATATGTGTATATATGTATGTATGTGTATAAATGTGTATATGTGTGTATATGCATGTGTATATATATATATATATATATATGTATGTATGTGTATATATGTATGTATATATATATATGTATATATATATATATGTATGTGTATATATGTATATATGTATGTGTATTTTTTTTTTCAAATGAACTGTATCATAAAGTTCAACAGTCCCCTTAAGTAATCCCCTTGTTTTGTTTTTTTTACATATGGGAAAAACAGATAAAAAAAATTCATCAAAATTCAAGCATGCTTACTTGATTTCACCGTCCATTTGACTAATGATATATAAATCACTGAGTGTGTTGTGCCTGCAGCTCAGTTTATGGAATGTGACTTGTTTGAACTTGCTTGCTGTCTTTCAGGCAGAGTGCAAACAAGTGCTATCATGTGCCGTTTTTTGGAAAGCCATAGTGCATCTCTTATCACACCCAGTTAAACGTTCTGTGAAAGAATTGAAAGAAAAACATCCTTTCACATTAGCTTTTTTGCTGACCCTGTAGGTTGTGTATTTTGGAGATAGCATGAGGTCGGACATGTTCCCTGCCAGCAGCTTTGGGAAGTGGGAAACAGTGATGATAGTGGAGGAAATGGAGGGGGAGGGTGTCCCCAAGAGTGATGCAGCAAAGTCCAATGAGGCCCAAGTGGAGCCACAGGAGAAAAAGGGAAAGTTTGAGGTAAGATCTCTTATTTTCATGTCATTGCCTGCCATATCACCAATTCATAAATCAATACATATTGATTTGTGTTGCAAGAGTCTTGCTGTATTTGATTTTGCATGTTCAAATATTTTTTTGTAGAAACATAATACAAAAGTTCATCAGAATGACCCATTTTAATCTTGTCCATTGTCAGTTTCGCTTTCTTGTAGTTAATCATATTGTATTGTAATTTATGTTAACAATTTAGTCCGTGTGTAAATTTGTTCCATATCACACACACACCAAGAGCTGATATAGAACCATTTAAAACTGTTTACCTGTTGAGAGTAAAATGCTTTGGTAATCACTGCTGCCATGGGAGCAGGTTTATTAAAGTGTGTCATCAGTAGTATAAATGTGCATTTTCACATCCCTGACCTTAACCAATTCCATTATTAAAATTTTTAAAAAGGAAAATATGCATGCTCCAACTAATTAGTCTGGAAATGAAGAGTAAAATGTCAAATGGTTTGCATGTTGTCTCAACAGGAAAGCATGAAGTCACCTTCCACTATGTCTAACCAGTGGGGTTCCTACTTTGTTGATGTACATAGAAGTGGTGGAGAGGACGAGGAGATCCAGAAACTGACCTGGTGCTGCCACTGTATTCACAAATACAGCACCATGGCCATTCCTAGTGTTGAGCACATAGCAAGTAGGTCTCAAGAAAAAAAGCTCTAAACAGTGGTCTCAATCTGGAGTGGCATCATAAAAGTAGCCATCTTCAAAACCTCAGTTCAACTGAGAAAAAATAGCTTGATTGGATTGACCACAATCTGTTACAGGTTGCTTTTAAAGTACGGCAATGTTTATCCAGCTAAAGTGATCAATCATCTCTGATCTTTTTACTGTGCTGCACACGTTTTTTTTGCACATCAGGTTAAATATATACGTGTCTATATATCTACCGTGATATCTCGTATATAATTTGCACCTATGTATAATACGCCCCCCCCAAAAAAAAATCAACCTTAAAGGGTCTGTATCATGCTATTTTAAGCTTTCCACAGTTAATTATGGACCTGCATATGATTATATATTACCGTTAGCACAATGGCGATCTAATTTCTTCAGAAATATGAGTTATTGACGCCTGGTTCACCAAAACCTCACCTCCGCTGTAGTCTCACACACTTTTGTCAGTCTCTGCTCGCACAATCTCAAAACTACATTGAAAAAATAACTTATTCAATGCACCAAACAGCAATGACTAGTCCTTGAGGACATTGGATGGGGTATGTGGAAACATTTTATCATATGTTTGACGTACCAAAATTAGAAAAATTGCATGTGAACTCAAGTTGCAGGGACAGTTGCCTTGAGAAAGTGGGCATTTGTTTAGTTTGCATGGTTGGTCATTTCTTGGATCGGGCGGGGCTGGTGCTTAGAGAGGAGGAATGAGCAGAAATGCTCCAGGATGAATAAATGGAGGAAAAAAACACTTTGAGGGGCGGCTATGGTTAGGAATGAATATTTTAATACGGCTAAAAGCTTTTAAAAAAAAGTTGATTTAGGGTTACGGTTTAAAAAGTATTTTTATTCTTTGTACCCTTGCATAATACGCTACCCTGATTTGCTGGTATTCATTGTTATCTGGTCACATTTGTGCAGGTGCATGTTTTTAATGCTCCCATAACACAGTCTCACTATACACTATAAAACATTATGGTTGAAAGGTCCCCTTTTTTTTACTGTTATAAGCCGAACATATTTGCTAAGGAAGTGAATGTTGCATTCTCGTCAGGGTTCATTCAAAGGCGCAAATATTCTCTAAACTCTCGCCAGACGTTGGTCAGATGTTCGCCTGTACTTTTCTTCTCACAAGGGAATTTTGAACATGTTCAAAATGTCATTGCGACAAGAAAAAAAGTGTTGGCGAACGTTTTGCGAACATTTGTGACCTTGAACGAACCCGATGTGTACGCACATTTTGCTACCTTTGCCAACAGTCGCTAATGTTCTGCCCTCATTGGGATGTGGGCTTAGCCAATCTTGGTGATTTTAAGTTGCCCTCTTTTTCACTGTTTTGGTCAAGCTCCTCCACTTGCACCTCTCTTGTTTGAAGAGAGCATCAATGGGAGGTCCTCATTGCTGATATACGCTGGAACAGAAGTTCATTCATTTCCAGTTCCAGTTCAGTTTAGCGAGTATGATTTTTCTCTCCAGAATCCAGAGACACATTAATTTGCCTGCTATTTTGCTGTTCAAAGTTGGATGTTGTCCACTTTAATGCCGTTCTAGCCAGACGTCTGTGAAAAGTGTAATCGATCACCCAAACACTTAATTATGGCGTTAAACGTGCTAGCTGGGTCAAGCTTTGATTAGCTCAGCATTTAGCACGGTTTGCCCGCCTCGGCATCCCTTCGTGAGCATGACACTTGTCAGAAATGTAGCTTATTCACCACCACCAGGCGGTGGTACTGAGTTAAGAGCAACTCCATGACATGTTGAGGTGCACTAGCCAGCATAAGCTGTTGTTAGCTAGCTGCTTCTGCGTAAGTAGCTTTCCTTGACCTCCGACTACCCAAGGTCGGTGACGTAAGCCCTGCAAAGCTTTTTTGGAACCATCTTGGTGATTGTTCTTCTTCTACTTTCTTTTGATGGTTGTCAACTTGGCGTGAAATGTAAAGGCCAATGCAAAGGCTAACTTCAAAATAAACGCTTACTTAATAATACATTGATGGCAATGCAATAGCCTCAGTGGCTTTTATTTTAAAGTTGGCTCATGTGGGCTCTGTTAAGTACTATTTTAATCAATGACAGCGTAGTACATTTTATTTCTTCCTTTTTTTAAGCATATCAAATTAGCGATCAAACATCTTTAGTGGGGTGTTGTGTTGATGTGAGTGTGCAATGGATTTTTGTTTGATTTTTGTTTTGTTTTGATTTCCTGAAAAGTCGTCATTTTGACATTACGAGGATTCTGCCCGGCAGTGACTATATACAAATTATTAACAAGTCTAGTTTTGAAAATGGCTTGCTCTCTTTGACAATACAATATTAGTGATTGAACAAACATTACGTTTTTGGGCTCTCCTGAAAAGTGATGATTTTGGAGGTACACAGATTCCATCTGACACCAGCGAACACGTCATATACAGTATATCGCTAGCGTCCAGCCAAAATCTCATAAGTCACAATTTGGTGAATTTCATATTTTTTCAATAATCTTTACTATTGGTCAGTCCACAGACTCCACACGCATGGGTGTTATTTATACAGGGTGTTATTTATACAGGGTGTTATTTGTACACATTATTGACCTATCTAAAGTGTTGAAAAAGGCTTCTTGCTCTCTTTCACGATGCAATGCTAATGGTTGAACAAACTTGCCATTTTTTGGGTCTCCTGAAGTGACCATTTTCAGGTACAAAGTCTTTGTCCGACACTAGCGATAAGTACATACACATACTTTACATTTTGTGAAAAAGTCAGCTGTCTCTGGCCCCCATCTTGTGCCTTTAATTTGTTGCAGGCACACCTAAGCTTTCTCGCCAAAAACCCCCCAAAAATCTTCAAGCCGATAATCTTTAGTGTTATTTATCAACACTTTATGATTAAAGGGCTTTTCTGAGGTAAAAAGGTAACAGGTCAGCCTTTGTAAATTATCTCCTTAGTCAGCAATCTCAACATACACGTATGAAGGAGTTCACTCCTTGCTGTGTCAACAGGTGTGGTTCACTGTTGTTCCTATTAAATATTTACTGTTGTTTTTTTACAGCAGTAGGCCTTTAAAGCTGTAGGTAGCCTGCACATGTGTTGAATAACTGTTCAAACGTTTCTTTCTCATAGATCTCCCTCTGGATTACAAGTTTCCCAGGTTTTCTCCTGATAAGCCATGCACGACCGGATACTTTCCGAGGCCCCCAGATTCCTTGCTAAAGAGATGCAAAAGTCTGACCTGAAAAGCATAAAAAAAAAAAAGTTACAAAAAAAAAAAAGACTCATCCTTTCTTTATCTCTGTGGTCTGTGCCTCCACTTGAACCTGTAGTTTCTCTTCCAACCCCAAACCATTTGTGAAGCACAAATTACCCCTGTTCCTGAATCATTCAGAGAACCTGGTGAATGTAATGTAAGATAAAATATCTGTCTGTAATCAGGCCTCTCTTTGGATTTTGTTTTGTAGTTTAGTATACACGTGAGAATACAACATAGTGTGGGTGTGTGTCTGAGTACAGTAGTTTCTTGACTTACGAGTTTAATTTGTTTTCCGTGACCACACTTCTAATTCAAATCACTCGTACCTCCCCATTGAATGAATTGAAAGGTGTTAATGCTTTCCAGCCCACCCCACCAAAACACCAGTATTTTTTTATAGGTGTAATATAAAAACACTGTACAGTTTAATGAATTGGGCTTATGTTGTTTCCACTGGTGTGCACGCCTTGGCTACTAGGAGGCATTACAATACATTAAGAAAATACAATCGAAGAAAATGGTCACAACGAAGCTCAGTAAGTTGGCAGTATTATTGTTCGTTTTTTGCAGAGCATAAAAAATGTGTATGCCTGTGAGTATTAAATTTTCATCTGCATGTGTTGCTGCACCATTTGTGTTCAAATATCCATTGTTCAAAGGGTTACTACTGCAACATTGATGCTAGTTTTGGTAGCCCATCTACGGCATTTTGCATTTTGTGTTAGCATATAACTAGCAGGCTCTAGGGAGCGGTATTTATTGTATGAGATGTTATTAGGCCTCCAAACTAACACACACACACATGCACCCCCACGCAACATTGATGCTAGTTTTGGTAGCCCGTCTACGGCATTTTGCATTTTGTGTTAGCATATAACTAGCAGGCTCTAGGGAGCGGTATTTATTGTATGAGATGTTATTAGGCCTCCAAACTAACACACACACACATGCACCCCCCCCCCCCCCCACACACACACACACACACCATTGCTTGCAACACCAGGCAAAAAATCGGCCAAACATTGGCTCATATCGCAAAAAACTCGTAAATTGGGTCTCATAAGTCAAGGAACAACTGTATGTGTATCTAGTTGCATAGAGTAATTAGTTGTGGAAAATGTTGTCATGTATTAAATAGGATGATTCTTTTAATTTCTTTTCGTTTCATTTGATAGCTTGTGTTAAAGATTGTAAATCCATGTAATAAATGAAAATACATCCAGATGTGAATACCTCAATGACGTGTTCCCTTACGCACAATCCAGGCTGTTTGTAAGTGGTTTTGTTACAGAAGTATATGTGCCATCACTGTTACTTTTGTGTTCTTTGAATTAATGTTTTAGTGTATGAATTTTCATAACTTTCATAAGTCTCCTGCCTTTGGAAGTTTTGTGTAAAATGTAAATCTTAAGGACATAAAGTGTTATTAAAAGGATGTACTATGCTGTTTAAATAAAAGATCATTGAATGTTAAAAATAACATGATTACTTACTGTATCCTACCCATTCTTCTTATCATCACTATTATTGTTTTCATTGTTAATGAAAAATGTGCACTTTTTTGGTACATCCCATCAGATTGTGCAGATGTTCATAAGGTTGTGGCCAGTTAGTGTACAGTATATGTAAGAAGAAAAGGATGTTACATACTTTATAAAAACAATAGATGGATACCTGGTGAGAGATGCCTATGCATTTGAAGAAACAACATAAAGATTTTCTTCATCAATGACTTTTTAAGACATTCTTTACACATTTGACACCAGTTCCTACCAAGTCTTTTCTTTGTTGCTTGAGATCGATACCAAAATTCCCAGTATCGCCCAACCCTAGTACGTGGGCACTAGAAAATAAAGCCATCGCCTGTGTGCATGATAATGCACCCAGCATATGGCGAATGAGACCCTGCTGGACTGGGAGTCGGTACCATTACTCATTACATTATTCATAATAAATGGCAAATGTATCAGAAATGTATTTCTCTTTCAATTGTTCACTTTTATTCAGTAAGTTGTTGTCACATCAATAAAATTTAAATTAACAAACTGTCCTGAATGTTTCGGCTAAAATAGCCCCTACTGTAAATACACAAAACATTTGCATTTTATATATATATATATATATATATATATATATATATATATATATATATATACTGTGTGTATATGTATATATATATATATATATATATATATATATACTGTGTGTATATGTATATATATATATATATATATACTGTGTGTATATATATATATATATATACACACAGTATATATTTATACACAGTATATATATATTTATATATATATATTTATATTTGTTGTCTTTTAAAGGAGCTCTATAGCTATCTACCTAAATAAAACGGTATATACATACATATATATATATATATACATATATACACTGAAAAAAATGGGAAGTTGAATTTGCTAAATTTTGTCAAGTGGTTGCATATATATATATATATATATATATATATATATATACTGTGTACATATATATACTGTGTATATATATATATATACATACATATACACAGTATATATATATATATACATACACACAGTATATATATATATATATACATACACACAGTATATATATATACACACTATATATATATATATATATATATATACACACAGTATATATATATATATATATATATATATATATATGTTTTTTAAAGGAGATCTATAGCTATCTACCTAAATAAAACGGTATATACATACATATATATATATATATACATATATACACTGAAAAAAATGGAAAGTTGAATTTGCTAAATTTTGTCAAGTGGTTGCATATATATATATATATATATATATATATATATATATATACTGTGTACATATATATACTGTGTATATATATATATATACATACATATACACAGTATATATATATATATACACATACACACAGTATATATATATATATATATACATACACACAGTATATATATATATACACACTATATATATATATATATATATATACACACAGTATATATATATATATATATATATACACTGAAAAAAATGGAAAGTTGAATTTGCTATATATATATATATATATATATATATATATATATATACTGTGTGTATATATATATATATACTGTGTGTTTATATATATATACTGTGTATATATATATATATATATATACTGTGTGTATATATATATATATATACTGTGTGTATATATATATATATATATACTGTGTGTATATATATATATATATACTGTGTGTATATATATATGTATACTGTGTGTATATATACTGTGTGTATATATATATATATGTATACTGTGTGTATATATACTGTGTGTATATATATATATATATATATATACTGTGTGTATATATATATATATATATATATATATATATATGTATACTGTGTGTGTATATATATATATATATATATATATATATATATACTGTGTGTATATATATATATATATATATATATATATATAAGTATGTATTAAAGGGATATGGTTTTTTCTGTTTAAGATGCTGATAGCTAAAAATTATATCATCATGCTAGTGGCTTGGTTTGTGCTTAAACAATAATGCTGTCTTGTAATAAAGATGAAGTAATGTGAAGAGGAGGTGTGAAAATGTACTGCTTGCGAGCTTCCTGTAGAGTGCAGATACAGGTTACAAGGAACATCAGTTGGAAATAACCGTCGCTACGAAGCAGTTCTGCAAAACCACAAGTCTACCACCTTCAACCGAGGCCATGGCAACGACCATCATTCTGCATGACAACAAGGACGTCAGTGGACTCTGGACCAACCAGACAAAGACATCTTTACACTTTCACTTTTGATGCATTGTATAAAGGCTGGGTCTAGAAATGAAAGTGTGTCGTTCCGGTCTACACCATCTCTGCTAAGGCTAAGATAGGCGTAGTGGGTGACCCAGAGCTCTGAAGTATGTATAGACTCCACTGTCAGGAATAAATTGGTTGGCTTTTAACACGTCGTCGCGATCGTAGTCCTTTCTCAGAAACGAACACATGTGGAACCTTGAGATTAAACAGATGATTCAAAACACAGGTTCCCTTTAGTATATATATAAGTATGTATGCATATCTTTGCGTGTTGATGAACAATACGGAATTGCAAGTCGAGCACACATTACGTTGACTTGCAGAGCGTTGGAGACATCAGAATGAATTGTTCTTACATCTTACCTCATCTGATTTTCTATATTACATATCCAGTATACATATAAAAAAAATCCTCATAAAATTACGATTCCCAGAATTCTGACTTCATTTTGTAACTGTTATTGTCGTTGTTTGAGGAGAGATGTCAGAAATGTTGCCGTTGTATAGGAATTGTTCAACAGCACCTCTGTCAGCGCTGCTTTGGAGGCAGATTGACACCCCCTCCATCAGCTAGTCTGAGTTCTCCAACTTTACGGCAGAATTTGGACGGACCACACTCAAACCCTGCATCTCAAGTCCATCCTCAATTTCAAAGCATTCCGTGCAAAATGCAGGTAAACATGGAATGGATCTTGATCTCCCTTTTCCAAATCTTTGCCGTTACCACGACAGACATTTTGAATCAGTACAAGCGTCTGTATCCGCGGGGTCTGGGGGCGCTGACGAACTCAAGCTCTACTTTAAAATCCCCCTTCCCCCCGCCCCCTTTTTTCAACCACACATACACACTTACGAGCATGTTGTTCCCTCCTCGCCCCTGCATTCCTTTGCACTGCTCTTACTCCACAAAAGCTATTTTTCACCTTGACATCGCTCTTGTTACCGGATGAAATGATTTAAAATGACCAGAGTAAACTTGGTGAATTCTTTCTCTGACAGGTAAGCTTAACTCAAACTAGTCCTTCAGAGCTTTCATTTGTAGTCATTAGGAACAAGGCTACTTTTGTATCACCATTTGGTATTATTATTATTGGCATGATAGAGAGTTGTTAAGACAGTATTTGCTGGAGTTCATTCTATTTTTCCACGGAGAAGGACTACCGAATCCATGTCTCAGTGTACATCCTGAAAAGTCATGACCATTTACAGTTAAAAGCAAACCATTTTGACAATGTTGAGGCGTATGTTTCGTTTGAGGACGGGTAGCTTTCCACAGCTTCCCACTCAGACAACTTTGTCCTGCTTTACTACCAAATAGTTGTTTAGTTTTCTGGTAAACGTAAAAAATGCAACCCCCATTTTTGGTCATTTTGTAATGACCAATTATGGTAGCCTAAGAATAATTACTCAAAACGGTTTTATATGTATATCGATTTTTTTTAAAGAATTGTTAATTATTCACTCATAGTTATGCCAAAATATTTCCCAATATAATTAAAATCAAATATGTTTTATTAAATATTTGTATAAATCCTGTCATTGACAAACTAAGGTCGCTGGGTAAAATGTTAATATTTAAACTATTTGATTAGTAATTAATTATTTGTAATTATATTGTTTGCACATCACTGTTTTAAGTGTTTTACCTTTCTTTGCTCAACATGCTTCTATACGTCTTCAAACTCATTCATTCATTGATGTCTTCAAACAAAAATGCTCAGTCAAAAAGTATATTTTGTAGATTTCCTCTTAGACCTGTGATGGATTCTGTACGCTTTAAGGCTCAGTTTTGTTTTGGAACGTCTTATTCGTCAAACCAGGGACAATACTATGTCTCATGATCTGTAAAACAAAAGCAACTTAGTTGTTTTTTTGTCGTTTGACTTTTTAAGATGACTAACCACTTAACTAATGATATGTAATGGAAAAACAATAAAGCAAAGGAACAGAATACATCCAGGCATTAGGAAATCATTTTTCAGTTTTCTAGTTTTCCAGCTGGTTATTGCCAAGAGCTCTGCTAAGCTCATGGAATTTACTCACTTGAACACACAAGGCCGGCTCTAATAATTCTGTGAAGCACAGCAGTTTTAAGACTGGTTCAGCTGAGCGAGTCATGTTATTCAGAAAGGAGCAGGCCTGCTTGTCTTGTCATATGGATGTGCATACCTAGTCTGATTGACAAATATTTGTCTTCAGATGAATCTGGTTAATCAATTTGCAAATGGGAACACAACATCCACAGATGTCTGTATTGTGGCAATATTAAAGCAAAGGCTTTGGGTGTTGTGCACAATAATGCGTTATTTCTGTTGGAGAGACTCAACTATCAACAGCTGTATCTGATTATTCTGAGAATGTGGGGCTTTTGTACAGAGTATGAGATGACTTCTTCCAATCATTTTCCTCTCTCAGTTGAACTCATTTGGCAATGTCGCAGCCCCCTCTCTGATGAGACGATGAGAACCCACACCCGTGGGGCCCCTACAGTCTTCGTCTTAAGTCTGCTGTTGCTCCTGCTGCCGCCGACTGCGGCAGACCCAAGTGGAGGAATCTCCTTCATGGGAGGCAACTACAATGGCCACCCAATGCTGTATTTCAATCGGGCGGACATAGTAGAGCTTCAGCTGGCAGCCGGAAGCACTCATAGGGAGATGGCAAGACGGATCCGCGAAGCCGGGGAAACTATGCTTGAACGCCCAGAAGAGTACCTGCCTCCCTGGAGCCCGATAGAGTTCAGTGCCCGATGGAATGAGGTTTACGGAAACAACCTGGGTGTACTGTCCATGTTCTGCCTGCTGTACCCACACAGAGCTGGAGCGCTGGATCTTGCCAAAGACTACATGGAGAGGATGGCAGCTCAGCCTAGTTGGTACATTTTCATCATCTTTATCTAATTTCTGAGTGTAATGCCTCACACCAACAAAGTCTTGATAAAAATCAGAGTTACTGGTTTGCTTGTATTTCAAAACACTATTTAAAGTAACATTTGACATAAATTTAGGTAATGTGTTCCAAGTTCACCATGATAAACCTATTAACTGTACAGGCATCCATGCATTTTCATAAACAGTGGACCACCACTATTCATGGGGATTAGGGACCGGGCCGATCCACAAGCAGTGAAAATCGAATTAAAATGCATTGGGAAAAAAAATAAACACCAAAAAACATTTTCAAAACACGCTGATAAACAGTCAATATACATTTTTCACAAACAATGGAGTGAAAACGTGTGTGCGTGTGCGTGTGTGTGTGTGGGGGGGCGGGGTTGCCTGACTTCCACCTAAAAAAAAAAAAAGAATTGAAAAATATTTGGGAAATAACTGACTTTTCTTTTTTTTAATCGGCAAATATGTGAATTATGTTCCATATTTTTCGTACCATAAAACTCACTTAAAACCTTTAATTCGCTCAAAAATGTGTTGTAATCCGATGCGCCTTATGGATGTCGACTTTTGAGTTTGTCGTCTTAAATTCACTTTCCTTCCTATGTCACGCATTTAATTGCTAGCAGGCATCCATGTATAATACTTACTGCTCCCATGTTTAAGGATCATAGGAAATATAGTTAGACTAGCCTAATGCTCCGTTCAGACCGAATTTAAGATACTCATTTCTGACAGCGTCTTTCCATTGTTACAATATGGGACAGTATTATTGCTGTCTATGTGACTGATGGGAAAACGTAAAGTTAAATTCCTTCCTATTTACTTTCACATTGATGTTCTCATTCTCAACCACATCTAATCGCTTGCAGGTGTCCATGTTTTTGTCTTACTGAAACTAAACCTACTTTCTTCTTCTGTGTCTAAGAATCATGGGAAATGTAGTCCTAGTAGCCTAATACTGCAGTCAGACCGAACGTGATCTTGAGCGTTTGTGGTGGGGCAGCGACTTTTTTCCTAGATTTTGAGCCCTGCGGCTTATAGTCCGGTGCAGCTCTTCTGTGGATTTTTCTCCCACCGCTCGGGGCGCTCTAACGGGAATGACAGTACAATTCAATACATTTCCCATTGACTGGATGTGACTGCAGCTGGAGGAGTTCAACAGGAGAGGACGCCATGCACTAGGTTATTGCATTAGGTGCTGTAATGCTTTGATTTTGTTTTCCTAGAGGTCTGTGAAGTGCACATGAATGCGATTGGCTGATGTTACGTTTGTTCTGTTGTTTCAATGTGAAATGCTATTGTTGACTTAGCACGTCGTGTGTTAGATTGGCTGACTTTAATAACATAAAACAAGAAAGATGCATATGTAGAATGTAGTAGAACAATAGATGGTGGAGTCTGGTGGACATTAGCTGACAAACTGGAGCGGCAGTCGGCAGTGAAATGAAGATAAGTACTGTTTATTTTCTCTTGGTTCTCTTCTGTTTTAATCAGCAACGTTGCTGCAGTGTTAAAAGGCACTGTTAGGAAAGAATGTGCTCAAGTACAAACATGTACATTTACAGTTCATAATCGTTCTGTAAATGGAGTAAATATAAAAGTTTTCAACATACATAAGTGCGGCTTATATAAAGGTGCGGCTTAAGGTTTTTTCCAAAATGTTCTAGAAATAGAGTGGGTGCGGCTTATATAACGGTGCGGCTTGTTTTATATATATATATATATATATATATATATATCCACCCATCCATCCATCCATTATCTTCCGCTTATCCGAGGTCGGGTCGCGGAGGCATCAGCTTCAGCAGGGAAGCCCAGACTTTCCTCTCCCCAGCAACATCTTCCAGCTCTTCCGGAGGGATCCCAAGGCGTTCCCAGGCAAGCCGGGAGACATAGTCTCTCCAACGTGTTCTGGGTCGTCCTCGGGGTTTCCTGCCGGTGGGACATGCCCGAAACACCTCACCATGGAGGCGTCCAGGAGGCATCCTAATCTGATGCCCGAGCCACCTCAATTGGCTCCTCTCAACGCGGAGGAGCAGCGGCTCGACTTTGAATCCCTCCCGGATGGCCGAACTTCTCACCCTATCTCTAAGGGAGACACCCTGCGAAGGAAACCCATTTTGGCCCCTTGTATCCGAGATCTTGTTCTTTCAGTCATGACCCACAGCTCATGACCATAGGTGAGAGTAGGAACATAGATTGACCGGTAAATTGAGAGCTTCGCCATTTGGGTGAGCTCCTTCTTCACCACGACAGACCGATACAGGGTCCGCATCACAGCAGACGCTGCACCGATCCGCCTATCAATCTCCCGTTCCATCCTACCCTCACTCGGGAACAAGACCCCAAGATACTTGAACTCCTCCACTTGAGGCAGAATCCCATCCCCGACCTGGAGAGGGCATGCCACTTTTCCGACTGAGGACCATGGTCTCAGATTTGGAGGTGCTGATTTTCATTCCAACCGCTTCACACTCGGCTGCGAACCGCTCTGGCAAGAGTTGGAGATTGCAGCTTGACGAAGCCAACAGTACCACATCATCTGCAAAAAGCAGAGATGCAATACTGAGGCTAAACAAACCGGACCCCCTCGACACCTCGGCTGCGCCTAGAAATTCTGTCCATAAAAGTTATGAACAGAATCGGTGACAAAGGGCAACCTTGGCGTAGTCCAACCCTCACCGGAAACGGATCCGACTTACTGCCGGCAATGCGGACCAAACTCTGACATCGGTGGTACAGGGACCGAACAGCCCTTATCATTCGAACATTCCACTTCTTTTATTACAGAATTTTCAGAATTCTTATCCATTTTATATTCCAGTTATAACAGGATATTAATAACTGGCGATTTTAATATACACATGGACAACATCTCGGACCCACTATCCAGAGATTTTTTAAACCTTTTAAACTGCTTGGATTTTAAACAGCACGTCTTGCAGCCAACTCACAACAGAGGACACACCCTGGATTTGGTTATAACCTATGGCTTGTCTGCTGGTGTGTCCTCTGTTGTTGACTTGGCAGTGTCAGACCACTACTGTGTCTATTTTAACATCGCCAGTTTTAACCATCTAGCAGTCCCGGTTAGAACAGTGAAGAAACGCTACCTATCTTCTGAGGTGGCTGCAAATTTTATCGAGATCTTAAAAAGCACTCCTGCTGACATTTTACCTGCACCCTGTGATCTTATTGTTGACAATTTTAACCTACATCTTAAATCATCATTAGATTCAGTAGCTCCACTTTTAATTAAAACAACAAAAACAAAGACTGTACCCCCGTGGAGAAACAATGCTATCAAAATATCAAAGAGAAAATGCAGGAGTGCAGAGAGGAGGTGGAGAAAAAGTAAACTTACAGTACACTATGAAATTTTATGCGAACAACTGAAATCCTACAATAAAACAGTCAAACTGGCAAGATCTTCCTATTTCTCAAACCTCATTACAGTCAATAAAAACAACCCCAGAGTTCTCTTCTCCACCTTTGAACTTTTAACTAGTTCTGATTTTAATAAGTCCCCACAGAGACCAACAGACGCTCTCTGTGAGGACTTTGCAGACCACTTCAGAAGTAAAATCGATGACATAAGATCCAGTCTTTTAGCCCGTCAAAACACAAGTTTTAATAAACCCGGACAATCATATTTACATGAGGAAACACTGGAAAGTTTTGCCCTGGTTGATGCAAGGACACTTGTTCGAGTTTTCTCCCAGGTAAACCCAACAACCTGCCTTTTGGATCCAATTCCCACATTTCTTTTTAAGACATTTTATGGATTTTTTGAGGAACAAATTTTAAATATAGTCAATTGCTCTCTTCAGACGGG
This sequence comes from Filicampus tigris, assembly GCF_054856515.1. Lineage (NCBI taxonomy): Eukaryota > Metazoa > Chordata > Actinopteri > Syngnathiformes > Syngnathidae > Filicampus > Filicampus tigris. The sequence goes on along the minus strand of NC_141236.1, from coordinate 1,228,502 downwards.
CGTCTTCCCCGCTGCCTTTAAAACGGCGGTGGTGAAGCCCCTTCTGAAGAAGAGCAATTCTGACCCGAGCGTTTTTAATAATTACAGACCTGTATCCAATTTACCGTTTTTAAGTAAGATTTTAGAAAAACTGGTTTTCATCCAGTTGAATCATTTTTTAAATACAAATAATATTTTGGAGAAAATATCAATCTGGTTTTAGGATGAACCACAGTACAGAGACTGCTCTTTTAAGGATTTTAAATGATATTAGGTGCACTGCAGACGTGAGAAAACTCACAGTCTTGGTGCTACTGGATCTAAGCACTGCTTTTGATACAGTAGATCACCAAATTTTATTAAATAGACTTAAAAATCTAGTGGGCATCTCTGGTACTGTTTTTGACTGGTTTTATTCCTATCTCACAGACCGATATTTCTTTGTAAGTATGGATACTTGTTCCTCCAAAACCCATGAAATTAAATGTGGGGTTCCCCAAGGTTCGATTTTAGGCCCCCTACTTTTTAATCTTTATATGCTTCCCCTCTGGGATGTCATCAGGGGACACGGCATCAGCTTTCACAGCTATGCTGATGACACGCAGCTGTATATTGCCGTGTCTCCTGATGACACAGGACCCATTGATACCCTTTTAAATTGCATTTTAGATATCAAGTCATGGATGGCAAATAATTTCCTACAGCTCAATCAGGACAAAACTGAGGTTTTAGTTATCGGTCCCGAAGGTCAGAGAGAAGCTTTTACCAAAACTACACATTTTTAATCCCTCATATTGTGTGAAGAACCTTGGCGTCATTTTTGACTCTGAGCTCAGTTTTATTCCTCATATTAAAAATGTTACCAAGATTGGTTTTTATCACCTAAAGAATATCGCCAGAGTCCGCCCTTTTCTCTCTCGGGCTAACACGGAAGTGCAGATGCATGCTTTTATTTCCTGTCGTTTAGATTACTGTAATGCCCTGCTCTCTGGCCTCCCGAAAAAGAGCATTTCACCACTGCAACTACTGCAGAATTCAGCCGCTCGGGTGCTGACGAGAACCAGAAGGCGGGAGCACATTACGCCAGTTTTGAAATTGCTGCATTGGCTCCCTGTGTGTTTCAGGATCGATTTTAAAGTACTTTTATTAGTTTATAAATGTGTTAATGGTCTTGGGCCATCTTATTTATCTGATTTGCTTTTATCATACCAACCCTCGCGGATCCTGAGGTCCTCTGGCGCCGGCCTTTTATTTATTCCAAGGGTGAGGACCAAAATGCATGGCGAGGCAGCATTCAGCCGTTTTGGTCCTCACCTTTGGAATAGCCTGCCAGAGGACGTCAGGTCTGCAGAGACTGTTGATATTTTTAAGAGGAAGCTCAAGACACACCTTTTTAGTTTGGCTTTCAACGACTTTTAAATAATTTATCTTTTCTTTTGATTGAAGATAAAAAAAAAAAATCTGTTATCTTACTGATTCTAGTTCTTAGACTATACTACTGTTCTGTCTTTTAGTTTTGTTGCTCTCTGCCGTTGTCAGCTTTTAGCTCCAGTGTTTCCTCACGGGGGAGCCTCCGCTTTGAGGGAGGGGTGGCTGCCCTTCCCGCGGGGGCTGTCATCGCAGGGACCCCTTGGGTCTGGGTGGCCGGCGACCTCTACACTTTGTGTGGGGTCCGCCTGTCTAATCCGGGCCTCTATGGTGGTGGCGCCCCTGTGGCCGTGGGCTGTCATTCACCTCGGCGCGGAGAGCTCCCCTTGGGTACCCTTTCCTCATATGGTTTCTCTGTGCCTTGTCATGTCTTTTTAACACATTTTCTCAGGTTGTGCACTTTGTGTGGGTGTGTGTGAATGATTGCTGATGTACTAATGGATATCTGTCTTGGGTTTGTTGGGAGGGAGGGCGTGAACTTTTTTTTTTTTTTTTTCTATTTATCTATGTTTTGCTTTGAATGTTTTACAGCACTTTGAGTTGCATTTTTATGTATGAAAAGTGTTATATAAATAAAATGTGATTGATTGATTGATTGATATCAGGGGGCTCGGTACCCCGTACTCCCGAAGCATCCCCTGAATCCGAGATTCGACTTTCCGACGGACCCTCCTCTCCAGCACCCCTGATTAGTCCTTACCAGGGAGGCTCAGGAGTGTGATCTCTGTGAATTGGAGTACACCCTCCGGTCCCCCTTCTTAAGGGCCCTTCCAGGTCTCACTGTCGTTGCCCACGTGAGCATTGAAGTCCCCCAGCAGAACGATGGAGTCCCCAGGGGGAGCGCTCTCCAGCACAACCTCCAAGGACTCCAAAAAGGGTGGGTACTCAGAACTGCTGTTTGGTGCATAAGCGCAAACAGCAGTCAGGACCCATCCCCCCACCCTAAGGCGGAGGGAGGCTACCCTCTCGCCCACCGGGGTAAACCCCAATGTACAGGCACCAAGCCGGGGGGCAATAAGTATTCCCACACCTGCACGGCGCCTCTCACCTTGGGCAACTCCAGAGTGGAAGAGTGTCCAACCCCTCTCGAGAGACTGGTGCCAGAGCCCAAGTTATGTGTGGAGGTGAGCCCGACTATATCTAGTCTGAACTTCCCAGCCTCACACACCAGCTCGGGCTCCTTCCTGCCAGAGAGGTGACATTCAATGTCTCAAGAGCTAGTTTCTGTAGCTGGGGATCGGACCGCCAAGGTCCCTGCTTTTTACCGCCGCCCAGCTCGCACAGCACCCGACCCCTTTGGCCCCTCCCACCAGTGGTGAGCCCATGGGAAGGGGGACCCACGTTGCCTTTTCGGGCTGAGCCCGGCCGGGCCCCATGGGTGCAGGCCCAGCCACCAGGCGCTCGCCATCGAGCCCCACCTCCAGGCCTGGCTCCAGAGGGGGGCCCCGGTGACCAACGTTCAGGCAAGGGAAACTGGAGTCCATATATGTTTTTCATCATAAGGGGTCGTTGAGCCGTGCTTAGTCTGGTCCCTCACCTAGGACCTGTTTGCCATGGGTGACCCTGCTAGGGGCATAAAGCCCAGACAACATAGCTCCTAGGAACATTGGGACATTTTTTTTCTTTTTTAAATATGTTTATTTTGAAAAGATGACAAGTAAATGATACATTTTTTAGAAAAAAATAAATAAATGCGAACCATTCGGGTGATATTCTAAGAAATTACACCAGAATAAAAAATACACCAACAATAAAGCTCTCTTAATATAGTAAATTATTAATACACTGAAATCTTTAAACACTCATTAGCAAAAGCCTGTGACACATCTATGTATTCAAGTTAAAGACAAGTTGTCATTATAGTACATGTATACATTTTTTGTGATTAAAAAAAAAAAATACATACAATAACATTTACAATTAGCGTCCGCTGATAGTGTAGTGGTACACACGCCTGAGTTGCGTGCGGGCAGCGTGGGATCGATTCCCGCTCAGTGACAGTGTCTATGTGTGACCTGCGACTGGCTGGCGACCAGTTCGGGGTGTAGTCTGCCTTCGCCCATTGACGGCTGGGATAGGCTCCAGCAACTTCCCGCGACCCTATATAGGATAAGCGGTTTGGAAGATGACATGACATGACATTTACAATTATTGCCAACTATATTAAAACGATTTTTATAATGAAATACTGTATTTCTTTAAAGTCTTTATGAAATTATTTACACTTTTTAGGCATTGAAATCTTTGAATGTTCAACAGCATATTGTAACGAATTGGGTTATCTGTGTTGTGGTCGGATTTGTGTGTTGCTGAGTTGTGATGTTTCCGAGGTTCATGAATGCATCGTACGGCAAGCGAGAGGAGCATCGGAGAACGAAGAAGAGCGTGAGCACTTGTACGTGGATTAATTAAAAATGTGATAATTAAACTTACTACGTCTGACGGCGTGTTCCGGGAAAACGCTACAACATGATATCCATCCATCCATCCATCCATTATCTCCCGCTTATCCGAAGTCGGGTCGCGGAGGCAGCAGCTTCAGCAGGGAAGCCCAGACTTCCCTCTCCCCAGCAACATCCTCCAGCTCTTCCGGAAGGATCCCAAGGCGTTCCCAGGCAAGCCGGGAGACATAGTCTGGGTCGTCCTCGGGGTCTCCTGCCGGTGGGACATGCCTGGAACACCTCACCAGGGAGGCGTCCAGGAGACATCCTAATCAGATGCCCGAGCCACCTCAACTGGCTCCTCTCGACGCGGAGGAGCAGCGGCTCGACTCTGAGTCCCTCCCGGATGGCCGAACTTCTCACCCTATCTCTAAGGGAGAGCCCGGACACCCTGCGAAGGAAACCCATTTCGGCCGCTTGTATCCGAGATCTTGTTCTTTCGGTCATGACCCACAGCTCATGACCATAGGTGAGAGTAGGAACGTAGATCGACCGGTAAATTGAGAGCTTCGCCTTTCGGCTAAGCTCCTTCTTCACCACGACAGACCGATACAGGGTCCGCATCACAGCAGACGCTGCACCGATCCGCCTGTCGATCTCCCGTTCCATCTTACCCTCACTCGTGAACAAGACCCCAAGATACTTGAACTCCTCCACTTGGGGCAGAATCTCATCCCCGACCCGGAGAGGGCTCGCCACCCTTTTCCGACTGAGGACCATGGTCTCAGATTTGGAGGTGCTGATCTTCATTCCGACCGTTTCACACTCGGCTGCGAACCGCTCCAGCGAGAGTTGGAGATCGCGGCTTGAAGAAGCCAACAGTACCACATCATCTGCAAAAAGCAGAGATGCAATACTGAGGCCACCAAACCGGACCCCCTCGACACCTCGGCTGCGCCTAGAAATTCTGTCCATAAAGGTTATGAACAGAATCGGTGACAAAGGGCAGCCTTGGCGGAGTCCAACCCCCACAGGAAACGAATCCGACTTACTGCCGGCAATTCGGACCAAACTCTGGCATCGGTGGTACAGGGACCGGACAGCCCTTATCAGGTGGCTCGGTACCCCGTACTCCCGAAGCACCCCCCACAGAACTCCCCGAGGGACACGGCCGAGGGACACGGCCTTCTCCAAGTCCACAAAACACATGTAGACCGGTTGGGCAAACTCCCATGCACCCTCGAGGACCCTGCTGAGGGTGTAGAGCTGGTCCACTGTTCCACGGCCAGGACGAAAACCACATTGCTCCTCCTGAATCCAGGATTCGACCTTCCGACGGACCCTCCTCTCCAGCACCCCTGAATAGACCTTGCCGGGGAGGCTGAGGAGTGTGGTCCCTCTGTAATTGGAGCACACCCTCCGGTCCCCCTTCTCAAAAAGGGGGACCACCACCCCGGTCTGCCAATCCAGAGGCACTGTCCCCGATGTCCACGCGATGTTGAAGAGACGTGTCAACCATGACAGCCCCTCAACATCCAGAGCCTTTATGAACTCCGGGCGGATCTCATCCACCCCCGGGGCTTTGCCACCGAGGAGCTTTTTGACTACCTCGGTGACTTCAACCCCAGAGATAGGAGAGCCCACCTCAGAGTCTCCAGGCTCTGCTTCCTCAGTGGAAGGCGTGTCGGTGGTATTGAGGAGGTCTTCGAAGTACTCTCTCCACCGACCCACAACGTCCCGAGTTGAGGTCAGCAGCACCCCATCTCCACTATAAACAGTGTTAATGGTGCACTGCTTCCCCTTCCTGAGACGCCGGATGGTGGACCAGAATTTCCTCGAAGCCGTCCGGAAGTCATTTTCCATGGCCTCCCCGAACTCCTCCCACACCCGGGGTTTTGCCTCAGCAACCGCCAGAGCTGCATTCCGCTTGGCCAGCCGGTACCCGTCAGCTGCCTCCGGGGTCCCGCAGGCCAAAAAGGCCCGATAGGACTCCTTCTTCAGCTGGACAGCATCCCTTACCGCTGGTGTCCACCAGCGGGTTCGGGGATTGCCGCCACGACAGGCACCGACCACCTTGCGGCCACAGCTCCGATCGGCCGCCTCAACAATGGAGGCACGAAACATGGTCCACTCGGACTCGATGTCCCCCGCCTCCACCGGGACGTGGGAAAAGTTCTGCCGGAGGTGCGAGTTGAAACTCCTTCTGACAGGGGATTCTGCCAGACGTTCCCAGCAAACCCTCACAATACGTTTGGGTCTGCCAGGTCGGACCGGCATCTTCCCCCACCATCGGAGCCAACTCACCACCAGATGGTGATCAGTTGACAGCTCCGCCCCTCTCTTCACCCGAGTGTCCAAAACATGCGGCCGCAAGTCCGATGATACGACTACAAAGTCGATCATCGAACTGCGGCCTAGGGTATCCTGGTGCCAAGTGCACATATGGACACCCTTGTGCTTGAACATGGTGTTCGTTATGGACAATCCGTGATGAGCACAGAAGTCCAGTAACCGAACACCGCTCGGGTTCAGATCGGGGGGGCCGTTCCTCCCAATCACACCTCTCCAGGTCTCACTGTCATCGCCCACGTGAGCATTGAAGTCCCCCAGCAGAACGATGGAGTCCCCAGGTGGAGCGCCCTCCAGCACACCCTCCAAGGACTCCAAAAAGGGTGGGTACTCTGCGCTGCCGTTTGGTGCATAAGCACAAACAACAGTCAGGACCCGTCCGCCCACCCTCAGGCGGAGGGAGGCTACCCTCTCGTCCACCGGGGTAAACCCCAATGTACAGGCGCCAAGCCGGGGGGCAATAAGTATGCCCACACCTGCTCGGCGCCTCTCACCCTGGGCAACTCCAGAGTGGAAGAGTGTCCAACCCCTCTCGAGAGGACTGGGACCAGAACCCAAGCTGTGCGTGGAGGTGAGCCCGACTATATCTAATCGGAACCTCTCAGCCTCACACACCAGCTCAGGCTCCTTCCCTGCCAGAGAGGTGACATTCCATGTCCCAAGAGCTAGTTTTTGCTGCCGGGGATCGGACCGCCAAGGTCCCCGTCTTCCGCCGCCGCCCAGCTCACATGGCACCCGACCCCTTTGGCCCCTCCCACCAGTGGTGAGCCCATGGGAAGGGGGACCCACGTGTCCTTTTCGGGCTGAGCCCGGCCGGGCCCCATGGGTGCAGGCCCGGCCACCAGGCGCTCGCCATCGAGCCCCACCTCCAGGCCTGGCTCCAGAAGGGGGCCCCGGTGACCCGCGTCCGGGCGAGGGAAAACGTGGTCCGTTAATTTTACTCATCATAAGGGGTCATTTTGAGCCGTGCTTAGTCTGGTCCCTCACCTAGGACCTGTTTGCCATGGGTGACCCTACCAGGGGCATAAAGCCCCAGACAACGTAGCTCCTAGGATCATTGGGGCGCGCAAACCCCTCCACCACGATAGGGTGACGGCTCACGGGGGGACAACATGATAAGTCTTGCTATTTATGTTTGACGTTTTGGGCTAAAAAGACTGCTTGCTTCCTCGTCTAAGAAACATTCACAGTCGAATGATGCCGCAGATATCATGTAACAATGTCGGCACACAACTTTCGGACTTATCCTTCCGCCACCGGCGATGGGGAACAGGAAAGCCAGAATGTTCCCAAACAGGAGACCGCAGTGTACGCGGGGACCTTTGAGCTCTGGCTCTTTCACATTTGCATTTTCAACTTTGAATTCAATATGTAATGAATTTCAAGTTTTCTTGCTTATAGACTAGTCGACTAGTCGCAAATAAAATTTGAGACTAGTCGGCGGGCAAATTAGTCAAAATTCCCATCCCTAATATACATGTATATATGTGTATATATTTGTATATATGTATATATATATATATATACATATATATATATATATATATATATATGTATATATGTATATATATATATCTATATGTATATGTATATGTATATATATGTATATGTATATATATGTATATGTATATATATATGTATATATGTATATATATATATATATATATATATATATGTATATATGTATATATATGTATGTATATATATATATATATATATGTATATATATATGTATATATATATATATATATATATGTATATATATATATATGTGTATATGTATATATACACATATCATATTATATTATATTATATATTAGGTGTGTAACGGTACGCTACATCACATTTGGTTGCAGGTTAGAAAAAAAACGTCACTTCCGTTTGCGTTTCTCCTGCCACGTCAGAGTTTGGACGTGGATGGTATCGATTGCACTTCTGCACTTTCGCCTTCGAATCTACCTCACCTGCGCGTTGCGTTTTTACTCTTTTTAATTTTTGGAGACTATTTTTATCTTATTTTTTAAATTTTTGTTAATCTCTGGGTCGCTTGATCTCGCGGACTAGCATACAGCTAGCGTGAGACGGAAACGGGCTAGCTTGGGGATAGCTTGGAGCTAGTGTATTAAAATGCCTTCAGACGACAGCGACGAACACAATGGCCTGCTGGAGAAGGCAAATAAGACAATCTCTGACCTAAGAAGGGATATTCGTCGTCTCTCAGAGGAGCTCCATGAGAAGGAATCGGTCATCTCTTGCTTCGCGACCCGTTTCCCCGAACTCTCCGCGGTGGTCATGAGAAGGCGCGCTCGTGAAATCCTGTCGGCGACAATGACGGCTGAGGCGGCTGGCCTCTCGGACACGGCGAAGTGGGATCCAATTGCCTGCCCGGGGCCATCCTGCTCGACACCGTTGCAGAGTGACACCTGGGTCAAGGTGGTGTCCCGCGGCCGGAGGGCCGGGGAGCAACCCCACCGCCCCCAACTGGTCCTGGGGAATCGGTTCGCCGCCCTGGCGAGTGAGTCTCCTGTTCCCATCACTGCACTACAGCAGTCGGAGACACCGACTGCTGCGTCCGACGCTGGGGCTGTGCTCCCAGGGGCTCCCTCGGATTCCCCGCCACCCACGGCGACGACCTCGGCCGGGAACCCCATGTTGGGCGGGTCCGCCGGTGACACGGCCGTCCACTCACGCGTCGGGCTGCTCCGGGACGCGGTGTCCCGGTACAAGGGTGGTCGTCATCACCAGCATCATCGGCGACACTCATCGGTGTCATCCACCGTCTTCACTCGGCCTCGGCGGAGCCATCCTGGACAGTGGGGTCGTGAATCTTCCGCCGGTGGTGAGTCCCTTGGCGTTCCCTCCTCACGTCACCCACCGACCACCGTTATAATTGGCGACAGCACCATTAGACGTACTCACTATCCCGGCTGCGTCACCCGCTGTTTTCCCGGAGCGAAAGTCATGGACATAGTTAACATCCTGCCGGGTGTTCTTGACTCTCTGCCATCATCCATTACCCGGCTCATCGTTCACGTTGGGACAAACGAGACAATACGCCGACAGTCTGAGCAGACGAAGAGAGACTTTCACGCCCTCTTTGCCTTGTTAAGAACCTGCGGTCTCTCGGTCTGGGTGAGTGGCATTTTGCCGGCATTGTCTCGCGGAGCCGAGCGCTTCAGCCGCCTTTTAAGCTTGAACACGTGGCTCCTACGCACTTGTGGCCACCTTGACTTTGCTTTTATTGACAACTTTAACCTATTCTGGAATCGCCCGTCTTTTTACCAGCCGGATGGTGTTCATCCGAACTCTCTTGGTAGCAAGATTTTAGCCGCTAACATCCACCATGTCGTAAACAATTCCACTCCCAGCTGACTCTTGTTTACCAATCATATTTCTTCTTCTACTCATAAACGCTGCAATGACAATGTCACTACCATCACTTACAGGCCAATACCAGCTGCTCACAGTACCACCACCCTCACTAGCTCCCCCTGCAGGCCCTCATTATCATTACCACTATCGGACAATTTTCCCATTGAAACCATCACCGGCAGACGCTTCCCTTGCACACACAAACAACGTGGTTTTAACAGTGGTAATCTAGTATATGTTAATACTGCTCATTCGTACCACCATGAGCGCACGTCCAGCACAATAATTAATCTGGCCGTGCTGAACGTGCGCTCCCTTTTAAACAAAACTTTTATCATAAACGACCTGATTTTAGACAATAATTTACATGGTATACTTTTGTCTGAGACATGGCTTGGTACAGATGCTCCAGTTGCTGTCAACGAGGCTTGCCCACCGAATTTTAACTTTTTATTTTCTACAAGGGATGGCAAAAGAGGAGGCGGGACTGCATCAATTTTTATTAATACTCTTTTATCAAAGGAGATCATTTTTAGCAGCTATTTATCGTTTGAACACCATGCCTTTGTTTTTAGCAGTCCCCCTATTCTCTGCATTACCGTCTATAGACCTCCCCATCATTCCACTTCTTTTATTACAGAATTTTCAGAATTCTTATCCATTTTATATTCCAGTTATAACAGGATATTAATAACTGGCGATTTTAATATACACATGGACAACATCTCGGACCCACTATCCAGAGATTTTTCAAACCTTTTAAACTGCTTGGATTTTAAACAGCACGTCTTGCAGCCAACTCACAACAGAGGGCACACCCTGGATTTGGTTATAACCTATGGCTTGTCTGCTGGTGTGTCCTCTGTTGTTGACTTGGCAGTGTCAGACCACTACTGTGTCTATTTTAACATCGCCAGTTTTAACCATCTAGCAGTCCCGGTCAGAACAGTGAAGAAACGCTACCTATCTTCTGAGGTGGCAGCAAATTTTATCGAGATCTTAAAAAACACTCCTGCTGACATTTTACCTGCACCCTGTGATCTTATTGTTGACAATTTTAACCTACATCTTAAATCATCATTAGATTCAGTAGCTCCACTTTTAATTAAAACAACAAAAACAAAGACTGTACCCCCGTGGAGAAACAATGCTATCAAAATATCAAAGAGAAAATGCAGGAGTGCAGAGAGGAGGTGGAGAAAAAGTAAACTTACAGTACACTATGAAATTTTATGCGAACAACTGAAATCTTACAATAAAACAGTAAAACTGGCAAGATCTTCCTATTTCTCAAACATCATTACAGTCAATAAAAACAACCCCAGGGTTCTCTTCTCCACCTTTGAACTTTTAACTAGTTCTGATTTTAATAAGTCCCCACAGAGACCAACAGATGCTCTCTGTGAGGACTTTGCAGACCACTTCAGAAGTAAAATCGATGACATAAGATCTAGTCTTTTAGCCCGTCAAAACACAAGTTTTAATAAACCCGGACAATCATATTTACATGAGGAAACACTGGAAAGTTTTGCCCTGGTTGATGCAAGGACACTTGTTCGAGTTTTCTCCCAGGTAAACCCAACAACCTGCCTTTTGGATCCAATTCCCACATTTCTTTTTAAGACATTTTATGGATTTTTTGAAGAACAAATTTTAAATATAGTCAATTGCTCTCTTCAGACGGGCGTCTTCCCCGCTGCCTTTAAAACGGCGGTGGTGAAGCCCCTTCTGAAGAAAAGCGGTTCTGACCCGAGCGTTTTTAATAACTACGGACCCGTATCCAACTTACCGTTTTTAAGTAAGATTTTAGAAAAACTGGTTTTCATCCAGTTGAATCATTTTTTAAATACAAATAATATTTTGGAGAAATATCAATCTGGTTTTAGGATGAACCACAGTACGGAGACTGCTCTTTTAAGGATTTTAAATGATATTAGGTGCACTGCAGACGTGAGAAAACTCACAGTCTTGGTGCTACTGGATCTAAGCACTGCTTTTGATACAGTAGATCACCAAATTTTATTAAATAGACTTAAAAATCTAGTGGGCATCTCTGGTACTGTTTTTGACTGTTTTTATTCCTATCTCACAGACCGATATTTCTTTGTAAGTATGGATACTTGTTCCTCCAAAACCCATGAAATTAAATGTGGGGTTCCCCAAGGTTCGATTTTAGGCCCCCTACTTTTTAATCTTTATATGCTTCCCCTCGGGGATGTCATCAGGGGACACGGCATCAGCTTTCACAGCTATGCTGATGACACGCAGCTGTATATTGCCGTGTCTCCTGATGACACAGGACCCATTGATACCCTTTTAAATTGCATTTTAGATATCAAGTCATGGATGGCAGATAATTTCCTACAGCTCAATGAGGACAAGACTGAGGTTTTAGTTATCGGTCCCGAAGGTCAGAGAGAGAAGCTTTTACCAAAACTACACATTTTTAATCCCTCACACTGTGTGAAGAACCTTGGCGTCATTTTTGACTCTGAGCTCAGTTTTATTCCTCATATTAAAAATGTAACCAAGATTGGTTTTTATCACCTTAAGAATATCGCCAGAGTCCGCCCGTTTCTCTCTCAGGCTAACACGGAAGTGCTGATGCATGCCTTTATTTCCTGTCGTTTAGATTACTGTAATGCCCTGCTCTCTGGCCTCCCGAAAAAGAGCATTTCACCACTGCAACTACTGCAGAATTCAGCCGCTCGGGTGCTGACGAGAACCAGAGGGCGGGAGCACATTACGCCAGTTTTGAAATTGCTGCATTGGCTCCCTGTGTGTTTCAGGATCGATTTTAAAGTACTTTTATTAGTTTATAAATGTGTTAATGGTCTTGGGCCATCTTATTTATCTGATTTGCTTTTATAATACCAGCCCTCGCGGATCCTGAGGTCCTCTGGCGCCGGCCTTTTATTTATTCCAAGGGTGAGGACCAAAATGCATGGCGAGGCTGCATTCAGCCATTTTGGTCCTCACCTTTGGAATAGCCTGCCAGAGGATGTCAGGTCTGCAGAGACTGTTGATATTTTTAAGAGGAAGCTCAAGACACACCTTTTTAGTTTGGCTTTCGACAACTTTTAAATAATTTATCTTTTCTTTTGATTGAAGATAATTCTATGTTTTGCTTTGAATGTTTTAAAGCACTTTGAGTTGCATTTTTATGTATGAAAAGTGCTATATAAATAAAATGTGATTGATTTATTGATTTCGGTTCGGTTTCTTGGAAACTTCGGCTCTGTATATTTTCGATACAAAAAAATGTTTGTTTTTTTTTAAATATATGTATAAATTGTATATTTTGAAAAGATGACAGGTAAATGGTGCATTTTTTAGACAAAATAAATAAAAGCGAAGCATTCGGATGATATTCTAAGAAATTACACCAGAATAAAAAAATACACTAACTATTAAAACACTGAAATCTTTAAACACTCAGCAGCAACAGCCTATGACACATCTAAGTATTCAAGTTAAAGACAAGTTGTCATTACAGTACATGTATATACTTTTTGTGATGAAAAAAATTACAAACAATAACACTTACAACTATTGCTAACTATATTGGAAGTCTTTATAATGAAATACTGTATTTCTTTAAAGTCTTTATGAAATTATTTACACTTTTTAGGCATTGAAATCTTTGAATGTTCAACAGCATATTGTAACGAATTGGGTTATCTGTGTTGTGGTGGGATTTGTGTTTTGCTGAGTTGTGATGTTTCCAAGGTTCATGATTGCATCGTACTGCTAGCGAGAGGAGCAGCGGAGAACGAAGCCGTTTTAAGTGCGTTATCTTAGATGTGCTACCTGCAACATAACCGCCAATCTCATGTCGCAATGTCGGCAAGACTTATCAACGTACCTTTCCCCGTCTGCAATTTTTAACAGGAAAGCCGGAATGTTCCCAAACAGGAGACTGCAGTGTACGGGGTGACTTCGAGGTCTGGCTTGTTTGCGTATGCCATAATAATGCCATTTACCCATGAATTTATGATTTATCACGGCTTTTGGCGTACTGGCTCCTCTTTTGTGCCGCCACTGTCCTCTCCCACGAGCAACAGTCAATAGCGTCCGTGCGTAAGCATGCGCTAATAATAAAAACTGATCAGAAACGGTACGCAAGTTCATAGGCACAAATAACCTTCAGGACCCATCCCCCTACCCTAAGGCGCAGGGAGGCTACCCTCTCATCCACCGGGGTGAACCACAATGTACAGGCGCCATGCCGGGGGGCAATAAGTACAGTATACCCGCACCTGCTCGGCGCCTCTCACCTTAGGCAACTCCAGAGTGGAAGATTATGTTGGCGAAGTTCCACCTCTGCATTCATGATAATCCAATCACAAATTGGCGTTGCGTGTGTGATGTCTGAATATCATTTCATTTTTGTAGCCCCCCCGAAAAAATTGTTTGTAGTACTTATGAAAATGTAACATCCTTATGAATTAAAACCCTTTGCAAGTCTGTCAGCCCACGGGTGGGTCGGCCTTCTTTTATGTATTCAAGCTTCCATAATTCAGTGCCAGTAGCACTTAAAAAGATTATGACAGTTGAGGAGAATAATTCAAAGTATTATCTTCAAAAGGAGACCAAAACTATGCCGATACTCTAAATGGTTCAGGTACAGCATCAAATTTACTTTGGTGCACCTTTTGTTCAGGTAAAACTGCCAGGTGGAATTGCAACGGGCTACGAAAACGAATGGTTAATGTCGGTGTAATCACGTCATATTGGCTTCCCTCCCTGCATTTTATCGCGGCAGAATTTCCACCTACAGTACGTAGGATACATTCACCCAGTCACAGATGTCAGAAGTGACTGCGTTTAATGAATGCGGAAACCCGCCCCATCTTGACAGACAGATGAACTTTTCCCAAAGATGTCAATAAAGTGCTAAACAATCAGAATGGCCCTTAAAAAAAGGGGAACAGCTAAACGAACGTTAATGGAAGCGCTTGTCGTACAGGAGCAGAAATATCTGTGCTCTTCCTCTCACGTTTTGTAAACAGGCTACATTTGTCACGTCATTTTCGACAACCCTTTACAGGGTCGCGGGGGTGCTGCAGCCTATCCCAGCCGACTTGGAACGTAAGGCAGACTACATACACCCTGAACTGTACATTCAAATGTAGTTGCAAATATGTTGAAACGTACTTACAAGTACTCACTTTCCAAAATCATAAAAAGTTTCCTATTCATTACTATGGTTATAGCACTTGCCATCTTCACCATCACTAGTTTTGCTGTGTGGTGGCACAAATACAAAAAGTGAAAGAAAAAGCAAAACTTGTATAAGTAATTCTTTTCTGAAGTCTCATACTGTTTGACCTCCAAGTTATTTCAGGCTTTTTTTAATAAACATTTAACTTTTAAGGGATGTTATACTTGTGATGTTCCAATTGGTAAATTTCATGATAGTGTTCAGTTTACCTGACTTTTTTTTTGGTCTGTCAATGTGAGCTTCAATTACAATGCATTGTTCTATGATGAGACTTTGGAACAGGAAATGTGTTTCACAGCTGTTTCCAGAACCCCTTCTCCTCCACTGAAAGGAAATGAAACACACAGATGCGAATCATGTGATTATGAAGCATCCATTGCAGTATAAAGGAAGACTAGAGCTGGGGAGCCTGTATATGCAAATGTGCAGTGTTGTGCAAATGACTTACTTTGTAAATAAAAAAATAATAATAATAATAATAATTAGTTGTAGTTATTAAACTACTTACTGAATTACTCGTGAGGATAAGTTGTTTAGAGAATGATTGAATGAAATATGTATATGTAATAAAACCTTCAAATATGTCAAAGCATTCTCATTTTTAAGGGGTTTCACAGGCTAGTTGCATAGCGGAGAACAGCATTGGTGGTTACCCGTACTTTATTACTATAATTGTTAGACTTTTAACCACAACTGGCAAACATACTGTGGGCACTCATTCAAGCATTTTCCTCACTGCATATTCAACACTAATTGCTTTGAATTGAAGTAGTGTAAAATTTAAAAAAAAAATGTTACACAGATTCCAGGCAATTGGTACATACTCTACTTCCAAGTATTTTCAAACTGAATGTTCTCCAGTTAAAGTGCTCTAAACACTTTGAACTGTGAGTTCGATGAATCAGACTGGTGTGTTAACATTACTGGGACTCACAATGTATGGTACTGAATGGGAGCCACCTGGTGTCCATTTCAGGAAGCAGGTTTAGTGAAAACTCAGAGTCTGCTAACCCTGAAATGGGGCAAACTCAGACTGTTCTGTTTCAAGAAGGGAGGTAACTCAAACTAGAGAAAGTGGGGTAACTCTAGGGTAGCCGGTTTCGGAGAGAGAGGTAACTTAAAGAGGAAATCAACCCAAACATTTTTTTTCCAGAATATGTTCTATGCAGGCATTGGTACATGCTGTCACATTTCACATAAACAGTGGTTCCGCCGTCATTCAAAATGCGAAATCATGAGTACGGCTCGTTGAGTGACCATTTTTTAAAACCATTCAGCGGAAGATACACACATCTACTTTCAGTCAAATGGTGCTGGTTCGATTCCAAGCTAGTACCCCAACACCTTGCAACTGGAGATAGGTGGGAGGCTTGCATCAGGAAAGGCATCCAGTGTGAAAATCATGCAGAAAATGAATGATATGAGTGACTCGCTGTGGCGACCCGTTTTGGGAGAAGCTGGAAGTCATAACTCCTACTTAACAAACTGACTCATAGCGGTGCTGATAAATGTCCTCTCTTTTGTCCGACAGGTTGGTGAAAGATGCCCCCTGGGATGAAGTTCCTGTGGCACACTCTTTGGTTGGGTTTGCCACAGCTTATGACTTCCTGTTTGAATACTTGAACAAGGATCAGCAGGAGCGATTTCTCCAGGTGATCGGCAAGATATCTCATCTTATGTATGAGAAATCCTATAGCCGCGGCTGGGGATTTCAATACCTTCACAACCATCAGCCAACTAATTGTGTGGCTTTGCTCACAGGAAGCCTGGTTTATATGACTCAAGGTCAGTAAGAATGCGTTCATGTGTCTTTTTAGCCTACAGGACGTCATAGTGGCAATGACAAAAAAAAAGTTTTGGGTAGTAGATGAATTTACCTTATTCCTCATATTGCATGAACTGCAGCTTTTCCTCTGAGGTGTATAGCTTGGGCCACATTTACATGATTGCAGCAAGTTTAGTTTGGTGGTGGTAGGTATCGGGCTGAATTATTTCCTCATAACACATGTTATTATAGCATTGGGGTATTTATAGTAATGTACGATATGAAAAATTTCATCTGATAGCGATTAGGGCTGTGTAATTAATCAAAATCCAATTACGATTACACTCCACAATTACAAAATTTGCATAATCGTAAAAAAGATATTATTAATATCCATTTCTATCCAACGCACTATGTTTGTTCACACAAGGAAATCATACTTGAATTTATACATTTGCACCTTTTTAAAAAAAATTATAACTAATTTTATAAATTTTGTTTGGTCCAAAAGGTACTTACTTTTTATTTGCCTTTATCATTTTTTACATTTAAATAGTTTCTTGTTTTGTACCAAAAAATAAATGATCGTTTGAATAATCGTGATTTCAATTTTTAACAAAATAATCAGGATTTTTTTTTTTCAGAATCGAGCAGCCCTAATACCGATAACCGTTATTTTCCTGCTTTGTATGGCCGACCGATATCCATACTGATAGGCGCTCATTTTTTTGTATACCACAAATATATCTGTTGTTGCATCTTAAAGCAGAAGTCAACCCAAACATTTGTTTTTCAAGAATATGTTCTACGCAAGCCCACTGGTTGAAACAGGGCATTTTGATAAATATTGTGTTTGTGGAATAAGTGTTAATCCACTCGTTTTTAGCCATCTGTGGCCATTTTGTCTTCTGTCGACTGAAAATGACATCACAACTGCTCACAACGGCCAATCAGGGCTCAGATTCAGAAAACAGGTCAGCCGTCTAAAAGTGTTCATAATTAAACGATAGTGACTACACGGAAAACGTTGAAATGCACAAACAAGAGATACAGTATGTTATTGGGATCTCACGATATCCAAATGTCACGAAACGATAATATCACGATACGAACCTCACAATATGATAATTATTACGATATTGTGGAGAGGTTGGCGATATACAAAAAAGCTCACAATACCGTATAAAAGCTCACGATATTGTAAAAAATAAAATAAATGGTGGTGGGGGGTGGCCATTTCGCCACTTGCTGTTGACTGAAAATGATATCATAGTTGCTCAGTGATCAGATAATGACCAATCACGGCTCATATATTTTCCGTGTTTTGTCATGTGACATTCACAAGCTGATGCCGTTGCACTGTCAACATTTTCCACATTAAAATATTTCCATAATGCAGAAATTATCATTGTTACTTGACGCCAGCTACACGTTAGCAACAACTACCAACTACCAGAACGTTCCCCCACTTGCTGTTTAATTCCGCATGTGGCGAACGTCTGTTTATTTCTTTTTGGCAGTCTTCCGTTGGCTGGACCAACATGCCCTGCGGGCATTGTCTGGCCCGCGGGGCGCCAGTTGAATAGTCCTGATTCAAGGTCTTGGCGACAAATTCAAAGCAATCAGATTAGCAAGTAAAACCCACCCTCCGCCCGGCCGGATGCCCATTTTTGGGGCGCGGATGGGGGCTGACAAATTTTTAAAAAATGGCTGAACTAAGCATGGCCTTAAGTGGATTTTAGTCCGTCCCACTAATCGGCCCTCATGCGTTTGACATAGTCGCGAGGCGGCCAAATTTCATCTCAGCCTACTCAGTGAAAGGCTTCTTTTTAGGTTTCTTTTTATTCGCGCGTCGGCGCGAGCGACAACTGCCACATTGATTCACGTGACCTACGCATTGTGCTGTTGGCGACAGGTCTGCAACACATGCCACGCACCCATCAGGAATTGTTGCTGCTGTGATCGGTCCATTATGTCACGTGTCGATGACATACAGTTTCCCACACGGAGAGGAGGAGAGAGAGGATGCAGAACGCAGCTCGTTGCTGCTGCAAAGCAAACTAATTTGGCCATAAAATTAAATGCATAGTCTAGTCATCTCGGTCCCTTTATGGTTGTAGCAGGCACGGTATCCATTGTTGTCTTTTTGAAGCGACGCCCCCCAACTTGGAACTCAACTGTTTCAAAACATTGTGTCCCGGAGTATATTAAGCTGCACACAGCACTTAAGTATGACGCTGGCACATCAAGGTGGAGTTCATGCACTTCTTCTGGCGTCTTTCCTACTTCCGGAAATACGCCGTAGCAAACCTGCTGTGTATAGTGGTTTGCTGGAATGCTTTTATTTTGAAGGCCGTGAACGTAGGGAAGTGTGAAAAATGAATAAGTAACTTGTTCAATGCGACTTCTGGCCGTCTATTGGACCCAAATAATTATACAACACGACAAAACCAATCCCGGGGCTCGCAATGGAAGTAAGCACACGCAGTTGGGTAAGTAGTAAAGTACTAGTGGCGCATTTTGAAGCGTGTCCACAGCGGGTTCGAATAGTAAATTAGCCAGCTAATGATCCTTAAAAAGCCTCTGCCGTTAGCATCCCTCCCGCGGCGTCAATCACGGAGGGGAGGGCCGGGGGGGCCGAATGGGGCGGGTGGCTGATCGTTTTTATGAATAAGAGCAGGGGGTCGCGGCCGGAAGGGTACCCAGGTCAAGGGTGGAGGGTTCGTGGCCGGACCGGCAAAAAAGGGTCACGTGCCCAGCTCTGGTGAATAGTGTTAATGGTTGTATGAAACTAGAAGAATGGAAATTACAGTACATCAGTACATACTATTTTATACAAATAGATACAGACAACTCAATTCAAATATGAGCAGGTCTCTCTTCACATTGACAAAAAAAAAAGTACGGCATTGCTCAGTGATCGTTCAAGCAACCATGAAGTGAGGATTCTATAACTTGTCTTCTTATTCAGTATACATCCATTGTCCACCATGTCAAAAATTACGCGCCCTCACGAAGGATCTAAAATAAATCCGTTTTATTTCATTATAAATGCCAAACATGAGGGCACTGTCTTTCTGCAGCCTATTCATAAACTCTGATTGTAGACAATCTGCTCAAAATTATTTTTTATTTTTTATTAATTTGCTGTTGATATTTTTCTCTCCATACAATACAAAGGTGATTATGTGATAAATATGATGAGAAGTTTTTATTATTATCATTATTCCTCTCGAGACCCAGACTGAAAAATGTGTTTTGACACCCATTTGTAGTGCTTTAAATCAAATGAAGAGAATGAATGTCTGACTTTAACATACTGTGCGCATGTCAACATGTTTTCAAGGTTATCTGCAGGAGGCTTACCTGTGGACAAAGCAGGTCTTGTCCATCATGGAGAAATCAATGGTTCTTCTTCAGGACGTCACAGACGGATCCCTGTATGAAGGCGTGGCCTATGGGACTTACACAACACGCTCTCTGTTCCAGTACATGTTTCTGGTACAGCGTCATTTTTCCATAAGCCACTTTGACCACCCCTGGCTCCTAAAACACTTCAATTTCCTCTACAGGACCATCCTTCCTGGTAATTTGCACATCATATCCACCTTAATGCACTTCAAATTTGTTGCCGTTGACTGAAAACATTTCATGCTTGACATAAAAACAAATTAATACACTTTTATTTATAAGTATGTCCAACAGATTAGAAGATTTATTGAACCTGACCCATCCATTTTTCACATGAACCAAAGTACTTGAATGTGTGACTGACAGGTGTGTTTTGTTGCTCACGGTGCCCTATGACACTGATTAATCCAACAATAGATAGTGTTGAATGTTTTCCTTTAGTTCCAGCTCTTCTGGTTTCTCTGTGAACAAGACATGAAAACCAGGGAGCTTTCAGTTGGAGAAAAACAAGCAGTTGTCAACAGAGTCAATTCTTGTCACTAGGAAAGGCAGGCAGCTTGGGGCACCGAAGCCAGACCACTGGTGCCACCTAGTTGTTTACTACAGAATAGTAGCCATAATAACGTTTACTGTTCACCACACCCGTTGTCACGGGTGGACCGTCGGCCGTGACCCCCACTTGAGGCATTGAGCTAAAAAAAAGTAACAATATTTATTTCATCATGGTAGCTATTTATATATACAGTGTATGTATATATATATTAGGGATAGACCGATTATCAGCCGGGCCGATTACCGGCGCCGATATTCTGCGTTTTAACGAATATTGGCATCGGCCTTTTTAAAACATCTGATGGCCGATAATAAATGAATTTAAAACTGTGTTGAAATCAAAACAAAGATATGTGAAAGTAACATTTTCTGTCATTTTGAAATTTTGGAGAACTTCATTTACTGTCGACTATGACCCTGCGTGCTCCCTGAACTTTTTGTTAGAATTTGATAAAGATGTATATTGTCAAACAATTATAGTAATAATAATACAAAAAGCGGCACGGTGGTCGACTGGTTAGCACGTCCGCCTCACAGTTCAGAGGTCGTGGGTTCGATCCCGGCTCCGGCCTCCCTGTGTGGAGTTTGCATGTTCTCCCCGTGCCTGCGTGGGTTTTCTCCGGCTACTCCGGTTTCCTCCCACATTCCAAAAACATGCATGGTAAGTTGATTGGACTCTCTAAATTGCCCCTAGGTGTGATTGTGAGTGCGGATGTTTGTCTCTGTGTGCCCTGCGATTGGCTGGCAACCAATTCAGGGTGTCCCCTGCCTACTGCCCGAAGACAGCTGGGATAGGCTCCAGCACGCCCCGCGACCCTTGTGAGGATAAGCGGTATAGATAATGGATGGATGGATAATACAAAAAAAACCTACATTATGCAAATCTGAAAAAAATGTTCAATAAACATATGCTTAAAGTCGTTTCAACAGTTGAAATTTTTTTAAATTTTTTTAAATTTATTTATTTATTTATTTTCGTACGTCATTGTTTCCGGAAAAATGCGTTTGTGTTGCACACATGTAAACACAAGGGCAGCGTTTTGAGGTTTATCCACCCGGTTGAAAAAAATACCATATTCAGGCCCACAAAACGCTGGCTCTTGTGACTGCGTTTACATACAGTCAGTATTTGGGTTAAGGTAAAAATTCTGGTTTCTGAAACATTCGGGATAACCCGTTTACATGTGCGGACAGTTATTCCCGTATATGCGGTAGTCATGATGAATTGCAATAACCTGATCAAAACAGTGACGTACGGCTAACGTCATGACGCAAATGTCATTTCTGCTTCTTACTTTCTACTGTCAATAAAACCGTTGTTTTCCTCCTTGCTCCAAAAGTGTCTGTTCGTGGCTGAATGTGAGTTTTGCCATGTTTGTTTACCTCTGCTTGTGTATTTTCCGGCGAGTTGCATGCCAGATGCATGGTCTTTTTCACCGTAGAGACTAAAAATAACTGCAAAATTATTGTATTCAAGTTAGGCTCGCCACGGCGCCTACAAGTAATTACTGCACTCCAAAGACCAAGATTCCTTGTTAATAGAACATGCGCACAAACACAAACTAATGTCTCTGAATATGTCCAAATGTTCGTGTTAGAAAATGGGTAACCCATGGGTCTTATTCAGGTATGTAAAAACCAGACTATGAGCATATTCAGGTTTTTAAAAACCTGAATGTTTTTTGGGGGTAAAATATTCGGGTTTTTAAAAAAACTGAATATGAGCATATTTGGCGCATGCACATGTTTACACGGGTTTTGAAAGGGTTATTGACTGCAGGTAAACATAGTACACATATACTGAAACTAGTTTTTGTGCAGATGGGGTCCAAGATTAACATTTACCTGTTTAATTATTTTAGAAAGAATGTGCTCATGCTGTCATATAGGAACAAGTACACGGTCATATGTGAAACAGTGGACTGACAGTCATGGCATGGCCTGGCCTAGTGATCATCATTGAAGAAAAACATTACAGCAACAGCAAACTAAATTCAAAAGTCTACATAAACATTCTGCCAATTTAAAGAATCATGCAACCAAACTGATTGGGTGATCCTTTATCATACAGCCAGATAACGATCTAAAACACACTGCCAACTCACACAAGTAGTGGAAGGTTTTAGCTAGTTGCTGTAAGTCATTCTCCAGACTTCAACCCTATAGAGCATTTTACCTGCTTAGAGGAGACTGAAATGACCGCCAAAAGGGTTTTCAGTGAAAGCATGTAAAAACATCTCAAAAGAAGAATGTAAAGGTTCAGTGATGTCAATGGGTCTCATGCGTGATGCCCTTATTACAAGTAAATTATTAAAATTTTTACAAATAATCCTGAGATTGTGTATCAGATACAGATGTACATACATGACAGGTACATGGAAATGGAAGCTGAAATGTTGATCTCTTGTCTCATATTTGATTTTAAATGTCAAACCCAGTCTCCAGCAAAAAAAAGAAATAGAAAGTGTAAATAGGAAATTGGCCACACTGTACTTTTAGAGGGGAGTGTAAATGGTGACAGCTGAAGTGCTTTCTCTTTGTTTGACTCTGTTTTTTTTTTTTTTTTTTTTTTTTTTTTTTTTTTTTTTTTTTAGGATTTCAGAGAACTGTCGCCATTGCTGATTCCAACTACAACTGGTTTTACGGACCGGAAAGTCAGCTGGTCTTCTTGGACCGTTTTGTAATGCGTAACGGTAGTGGGAACTGGTTGGCCGATCTGATTCATCAAAACAGAGTGACGGATGGCGTTGGACAAGCTGGCAAAGGCCAGCGATGGTGTACTCTCCATACAGAATTCATCTGGTGAGTTTTGGATTATATATGTATGTATGTGAGTGTGTTCATCTTTTAACGAATTGATTGCATATTTGTTCCCTAATTAATCACAATCACATTTTCTACTTTTACTATTTTTGACGAAACTTGTAATGGATATTTACTGGAGTAAATTCTTGGAATTAATGTAAAATTATCAAATACAAAGTATATTTAGATTCGAAGAAGACTGTTCTAATAGCTTTCTTTTATCCTGGAATACAATTCTTCTGTAAAATACAACAGTTGAACAAAACCATCAAAACTGATTCGGCTTTACACACATCTTCCTTAGAGCCTTATACAGTTTAGTTATTATAGCACAAAACTCGCAAACCCAGACATTAAAAACTGCCAATTTTAGCTACTTTAGTTTAATACTACAATTCTTACATTTTATGATTGAAAATGTAGGTAAAGTTTTAAATTAGCTTTTAGTTTGCATCCATAGGCATCTTTGCGGCTCATATAGCACAAATTCAACTTCACACACTATTGCAGCGCATCAACAAGTGGCTCCATGCTGCAAGCTAGTATATTAGCCACAATTAGTCTGTTTAACACGATTTTGGGAACGTTATAGCGGTTGTTTTAAAACCCTTTGCCATTCCCCCTGGCAGCTTTACCTGAACGAAAGTTGCACCAAAGTAAATTTGATGCTGTACTTGAACCATTTGGACAGATAGTTTTGGTCTCTTTTTGAAGGTAACACTTTGAATTTTTCTCCTCAACTGTCAGAATCTTTTCAAGTGCTACTGGCACTGAATTCTGGAAGTTTGAATACATAGAAGGCAGTGGGTCATCCGTGGGTCGGCCTTCTTATATGTATTCAAACTTCCATAAAACAACCACCACAATTTTTTTTGTTAACTTACCACAATGTCTTTGTGCTAGATGTGTCTTTTCAGGTTTGTTTTTGTTTCCCCCCCAGTCTTGTGACCATATTCCTTCCCTTCTGCTAAAATCAAGAAGCAATCTTTTTTTCTCCACTTTAATATACGTATATTGCACGAGAGCTCGCCACCTAACCCAGCCTTATTTTTGCCTTGGAATCGCGCAAGAACTTGGTCGAGACAGCAGTTTTCAACGGCAAAAAATCATTTTCATCATCAAAAATTTTCATCTCGACTTTGCTCATGAACTAAAAGGTCCATAGCTTTTATTCCAGTCTTTATTTAATGAACTACATTATCATCCCATTCGTCCACGATAATGACTGATTTAGTCCCAGTTATTGTTTTTTCATGGCGGTTTTAGTCTCGTCAAGTCTGTTTTTCATGTGGTGAAAACTGTGCGTTGATGAAAATATTTTCACCTAATTTTTGTTGACGAAAGCAGTTTAGATAATGGATGGATGGATGGATTTCAAATCGATTTTCGATGAATTGTTACATCACGTGGGTGTGCGTGTGTATGTATATAAATATATATATATAATTAGTAGAATCTATTGAAAAAGCTTTATAAAAGTTCAAGCTTATTTCATTTTAAATCTTGATTACCCTCTAATTTTCCTCATTTTCTTTAATTGCATTATTGTTTTACTCTAGGTATGACCCGGGTCTTATTCCGAAGCCCCCATCGGATTTTGGGACATGTCAGCTCCATTATTTCGAGGACTGGGGTGTGGTGACCTATGGCAGTGCTCTACCTACTGGCACAAACCGCTCCTTTCTTTCCTTCAAGTCAGGGAAGCTGGGCGGACGTGCAATTTTTGATATTGTTCACAAGAACAAATACAAAGAATGGATTAAAGGGTGGAGAAACTTCAATGCTGGCCATGAACACCCTGATCAGAACACGTTCACCTTTGTGCCCAATGGGATTCCATTCATCACTGAGGCTCTATATGGACCCAAATACACTTTGTTGAATAATGCAGTATTGTTTGGCCCAGCCCCCACAGGGAGTTGTTTTAATCCATGGGCTGGCCAGGTAACCGAAGCCTGTGACTCTAAGTGGCTGAAATACAAGGTGGGGCCTGCTGCCGATGCTCATGGCAAAGTAGAAGCAGCCATGGAGAGACAAGGAATGGTCTTCATTCGCGGGGAAGGAAATTCTGCCTATAATCCAGACCTGAAAATCCAAAAATTCCAAAGAAACGCCATCCTCCTTCACCCACAGCTTTTACTCCTGGTGGACCATATCCATTTGGATTCCGATAGTCCATCCAGGGCCATGAGCACATTCTTTCACAATACAGAACTGCCATTCAAGGATCTAAAAGTAGATGGTATTCATGGAGCATTTGTATCTCACAATGGAGACAAATATAAAATGTTCTGGATGGATGACACAGGTCACAGCAATAGAGGGGTAGTAGGTTACTGGGGTTATCCACGGGGGTATCCATATAATGGGTCTAATTATGTGAATGTCACAATGCCATTAAGATCTCCTCATACCCGGGTAGCTTACATCTTTTTTGGACCAGGTGTGACACTCACCAGCTTCAGCCTGCGTGGTGATGACCAAAGAGTGGATATTTACCTGGCTACCAAGGAACACAGTTACACCGTTTACCTGCTGACCGGAGAAGTCCTCAGCAAGCCTCTTTTTGCCATGGTGATGATGGACCAAAAGAAGATTGTATTTGAGAAAACATCAGCTCCGGCAGACGACTCACCTGAGGAAGTCGAGGAATATGTGAACATGATGGAGGACAACCTCCAGCATGTCAAACCAGTTTTTCAGCAGATGGAGCGACATATTCTTGGAAAGGTACTGAACACTGACAGCTTTCGTAAGACTGCAGAACGCCTGCTCCAGTTCTCTGACAAAAAGAAAACAGAGGAAGTCATTGAGAAGATGTTCGCATTGTCTAAGAAACAGGGAAAGATGGGAAAGAAAATGAACCTTGGAGAGAAGCTCTCTGAGAATCTGCCTGACATTTTTACACAGATTGAGATAAGCGAAAAGAAAGTGAGACAGAGGACATCGAAGCGCATATATGAGGACAGTCCAGAGGAGGGAGATACGGACTCGCAAGCCTTTATTGAATATGCGGACAGCCATAAAAACAGAAAGGGCGGCTTTGTGAAAGGCCGAAAATTCAAAGAGGTAAACATGTTGGTGACTGCTGGGAGTGAGCGCATCTCCAGCACGGCCTCTTCGATACGACTGTTTCTCCTCTTAAACACCGCCACCTTCTTTTTGCTACTGGCTATCTTATTGACTCGCTTTCACAGAGGTCGGAGCATCCACACACAGAGATGTTTTTATACCATCCTTATGATTGACTGCTTGATCTTACTGTACCTCTATTCATCCTGCTCTCACATACAGTGTTAACATCGTGAGTGTGCTTGTTCAGCTGCAAATATGATGCCTAACACACTGTCTAAGTTGCTTCTGTTGGGATTGATGGCAGGCAGTGTGTGGGAAAGTTCATTTTCTATGCAAGCTATTTCAAAGTTCAGTTCACAAACGAACTCAACTAAAGAATTTTCTTTACAAGAATATGTTCTATGCGGGGCGGCACGGTGGGCGAATGGTTAGCACGTCCGCCTCACAGTTCAGAGGTCGTGGGTTCGATCCCGGCTCCGGCCTCCCTGTGTGGAGTTTGCATGTTCTCCCTGTGCCTGCGTGGGTTTTCTCCGGGCACTCCGGTTTCCTCCCACATTCCAAAAACATGCATGGTAAGTTGATTGGATACTCTAAATTGTCCCTAGGTGTGATTGTGAGTGCGGATGTTTGTCTCTGTGTGCCCTGCGATTGGCTGGCAACCAGTTCAGGGTGTCCCCCGCCTACTGCCCAAAGACAGCTGGGATAGGCTCCAGCACGCCCCGCGACCCTTGTGAGGAGAAGCGGTACAGATAATGGATGGATGGATGTTCTATGCGCCTCCACTAGTCAAAGCACAGCATTCTGATTAATATTGTGTTTGTGGAAAATTAGTTAAGCAGGGGGCGGCCATTTTGCCACTTGCTGTCATCTGAAAATGATATCACAGTTGCTTAGGGCACAGGTAACAACCAATCGTGGCTCAGCTTCAGAAAACAGGTGATTGGTCGTTACCTGAGTTCTAAGCAACTGTGATGTCATTTTCAGTCGACAGAAGTGACAAAATGGCCCCCACTGAGATCATTAAAAACAGGTGGGTTTTGCTGCTTAACTCATATTCCACAAACACAATATTATTCAGAATGCCATGTTTAGACTAGTGAAGGCGCATAGAACATATTATTGCAAATAATTTGTTGACTTCCTCTTGAATGAGCTTGTTCAGTTCATATAAAAAAATGAACTAAGTTCCTTTCAAAAATGAACTCGTTCATAGTTGTTTTTTTTAATACATTACTGCAAGCCATTACCCTCAAAGTATTGGCATTTCCACATTGCTGCCACCCATTCAGTCCACACTAGTAGACATCTGAAAGTTTCACACAACAATCTCATCAGGAAATACTTTGTTCCAAATTAATTTGCTTGCTAGCTATAACGGTGGATACTAGTATAGTTTAACAAGTACACTAATGCCATGTCCACATAAATATGAGGTGTCTCAGAAACGTTATAGGACTTATCTCACAAAAAAACTTATTCAAATGCAAAATATAAACTACTAAGTTTTCCCATTCTAACTAATCCCCCTGGAGTCAAACACACTTCCTCAGCCTTGTCTGCCACGCCTTCATGCACTCTGGAATAATTCTTCTGGGATATTTTGTCATGGCCATCTTGATGTCATCCATGACTATACGTTTACATTCAGTCAATAATATCCCGAATGTTTCAGAAAAATGAATTTTGATCTTAACCTGAATATTGACGGATGTAAACGTAGTCCATGTCTTCAAATCAGACCCCCTTGAGCGTGGGAAAGCTATAGAACCACAAACCAGTAGGGAGGTTGTTCTAGCATGGCGATGTTCTTCTCAGCCAGGAACTGCCAGATGCCGCGCACATTGTGAGCAGACACGTTAATGATGAGGCAGACACTTCTCTCGCCTCTTCTCACACATTGAACGAAGCAAACTCCGCTAGATGTCTTTTTAGATTTGCTGGTTGATTGTCCACATTCCCTGCTTGTAGTTGGGTTTTGGGTTTCGTGACCCCAGTCCTGTAACTTTTTTGACACGACTGGTAGGTATTTGAAAAACAAAACAAAACAAAAAAAACTTTCATCCACTCACAAGCTTTGTTTACATACTGAACACAGACTTTCAGTAAGTTTCTGTTTTTGCTTTGTGTATTGGGTGTTGATGATTTTGACAACTTAGCCAAATGTGTGATGAGTAATTCCACTTCGCTGTGATTTGATTTGCCATATTATTTCTTTGTTGTGATTGATAGTCTGTGAATGTGTTTTTCATGTGGACAGGTTATTTAAAAAACACACATTTTTGTGGATGGATACATTTAAGATATAGCTGAAACAGATGATTTAAGAAGTAATTAAGCTATGTTCGTCCAGTGGGATTTTGCCCGATGCAATCAAGTTGGCTACACTCATTTGGTGCACAACTTAATGACATTGATCTTTCGAAATCAAACACTACATAGCTTTTCAGAATAGTAAATAATCATTGTTATTAATACTGGGCGGCACGGTGGTCGACTGGTTAGCACGTCCGCCTCACAGTTCAGAGGTCGTGGGTTCGATCCCGGCTGCGGCCTCCCTGTGTGGAGTTTGCATGTTCTCCCTGTGCCTGCGTGGGTTTTCTTCGGGTACTCCGGTTTCCTCCCACATTCCAAAAACATGCATGGTAAGTTGATTGGACTCTCTAAATTGCCCCTAGGTGTGATTGTGAGTGTGGATGTTTGTCTTTGTGTGCCCTGCGATTGGCTGGCAACCCTTGCCTACTGCCCGAAGACAGCTGGGATAGGCTCCAGCACGCCCCACGACCCTTGTGAGGATAAGCGGTATCGATAATGGATGGATGGATGTTATTAATACTGTAATTGTCCCATTCCTCTCCTCAG
Source organism: Filicampus tigris (assembly GCF_054856515.1). Taxonomy (NCBI): domain Eukaryota; kingdom Metazoa; phylum Chordata; class Actinopteri; order Syngnathiformes; family Syngnathidae; genus Filicampus; species Filicampus tigris. The sequence continues at coordinate 1,199,302 of NC_141236.1, read as the reverse complement.
TTTAAAGAAGAAGTCGTCCCCCAAAATGTGTTTACAATATGTTCGCTTTGCCTTCACTAGTCTAAACACACCATTCTGATTAATATTACATTTGTTAGAATATGAGTTAAGCAGTAAAATCCACCCGTTTTTAGCCATCTCAGGGGGCGGCCATTTTGCCACTGTCCACTGAAAATGACATCACAATTGCTCAGGACTCGGGTAACGACCAGTCACGACTCACCTGTTTTCTGAAGCTGGGTCATGAATGTTCGTTATCTGAGCCCTGAGCAACTGTGATGTCATTTTCAGGTGAAAACAATTGGCAAAATGGCCACAAATGCAATATTAATCAGAATGCCTCATTTAAAGTAGTGGGGCTGCATGGAAAATGTTTGGGTTGACTTTCTCTTTAAAAGTTCACTACACACATGGCATATTCACATCACAATATGAATTGCGTTGTTCCCCGAAGCAAGTTGTTGGCCTATGCGTTGCTCAGCGACACATTGCCAGTGCTCAGAACACATGGTAAATACATGGGCTGTCACTTGTTTTGCACTTTTCTACCTTCGGTACTCAAATTGTTTCACACACTGTACCTCATTTACCTACTGATGTTGTAAGCATTCAGTATCTTGCTCAAGGATATGACAACATAGTTACAATGGCCAGGGATCGAACCCACAACCTCTGGATTGGGAAACGACCACTCTACCACTGAGCCATGCCGCCGCCCAAACACATGTAATATGTAATGTAATACATGAAAATTTGCTACAATAAGCAGATTCCTTTTTTCAAAAGTCACTTTTTAAATTTTGTAAATAAAATACTGCAACTCCATGCATTTTGCTGCGTTGGGTTTCCCAATGTGTGAACTCTGTTTCAAAGTACATGTTTACTAGTGGGCCTGTCAAATAACTATCATACGGATGTAATGTTGGCCCCCACTCCATTTGAGCACTCATCTGAAACTGTGCATACCGAGTAAAAGCCCTGGCTGCAGAGCGCAGTTCAAGGGGTGGCTCAACTTGGGGTGGACCTAAACGTATGGCTCCGCTCGCATGAATTCTCGCACAAGTGCCTTTTTTTTTATGTTCCACTATTTCCTTGGCGTCTTCAACGATACGCCGTCTTTGTCAAAATTGTAAACGTATTTTCACTTTGAAATTTACAAACTATCAAATGACTGAAACCCAAATACCTCAAACGTACAGGGAGCGCGCCCTCTGCTGGGGACCATGTAGTACTACTTATCCCACTCAGTCCTAAGTGGAGGACGTCTTTTGACCACAACTTTTGAAACCAATGGCCTAGGCCTACCCACTCAAAATCAACAACAACTTCCCCATTTCAGAGCCTGAACACGCTTTTCAATCTTTCGTGGCTTCTGTCAACCCAGAATGGACGTCAAGTGGCCGTTTCGGCCACTTTCGTCAAATATTGCATGGCTCCGCCCCGACTGACTGAGGGTTGAGACTTTTCAATTTTCGATATTCAATAAAGTGTTAAAAAGTAAGCGTGACAAAACCACCGAGGAAATAGTTCAACAAAAAAAGAAAAAAAGAAGGCGCTTAGAAATCGTGCAGGCGGAGTCAAATGTGTCGCTCCATCCTACGTTGAGCCACACCTCGAACTGCGCTCTACAGCCAGGGCGACTGGAAACTTCAGTCCACTAGAGGCGGTAATAAACCATTCAATAGTGTTTGCTGTCCAGTCCACTAATGAAGACGAAGAACTGTGTTGGGTAAGATGGGTGCACGGGTCGTGCGAATGTTTCGAAATTTCAATTTAGAAAACAGGATTGCGCGAGAAATCTCGAAGGAAAAACCGCGTTCTGCACCGAGGCACAAGCTCACTCAGCCGACCTCCACTGGTCAAAATGACGGTAAACTTATGTTTAGTTTACTGGTTGGTGGTCGCAAGGAGAACAACGGGGGTCAGGCTTTCAGTAAATGCAAAATTGAGAATGTGTCCTTTCAACCCACAGGAAATTCGTTTCCGGCAGAGGTTTTATCGAGTGCTGTCCACCAGAAGAACGACTCTCTGTTGATAAATTTGAAGTCAGTGTTCGTGGACTCGAAAGATAAAACAGCAGGCCCGGTTAAGGTCAGTACTACTAAGTTAGCTAAACGTATCGGCAAAGGTTCAATTACATCCACGCACGTTTCATACACAGATGGTTGTCGCTGAGATAGAGTGCCTTGAAAAAATATTAATAACCATTAATCCCCCCCCCCACATACTTATTATTAAGCATATTTTGTTGAACTGCTATGTGATTGGGCGACATAAAGTGGCACGTAATTGTGAAGTGGAGCGAAAATTATATACCGGTTTCGAATATAAACGAAAATAAATTAAAAAGGAGAATAAATTAAACGAATTTAAATCTGCAACGTGTAATGTGCGTTTTTATTCAGACCCCATAGCCCAAAGTACAATCCAGTGCGATCAATTACCTTCAGAAGTTACCTAATTAGTAAATAGAGCCCACTTGTCATTTCCTTGAGGTTGACCAACGAACTCACCAGACACTTCAGGAATTAAGTTGTGGAAGAGTTTAAAGCAGGCTTAAGTAATAATAATAATAAAAAAGATAAACCATGATCATGTCAAGGAGCAACATTCAATCCATCATCCATAAATGGAAAAAGTATGGCACAACGCAAACCTATCACAACTGTGTAGTCCACCTAAACTAAACTTTGTGTGATGGAAAACTAACATTGTTCATCAACTGAAAACATGCCACTGTGAAATATGGTGGTGGCAACATCATGTGGGGATGATTTTCTGAGACGGGACAGTGAAGACTTAATGTGAAGCTGGATTGAGCAAAATGGAGGGCAATACTGGAAGTCAACCTTTTGGAGAGGCTGCAAGACTTGAGACTTCAAGAGTCATCTTCCAGCAAGATGCGTACTGATCTTAAACATAAAATCAGAACTGCAATAGAATGACTTCGATCATTTCTTTGACCTAAATTCTACTTTTCAATAATCCAACTTCCTGCTATCGACCAGTTCAGTGTCAACATCACAAACCCACATGCTGTTTCCATCCTGCAGTCACTAACTTCACAACACTTTTTCTTGTGTTGGAAACCACCACGAGACATCACATCACTCTCTGTGCTCCTCTGTCACACCCGCACGCACATGCTCATGCATACACATATGCACACACTGACGCCAGTTTGCATGATGAGCAAGAGCCATAACTGACCTGGACATGAACAAAACAAAAATAAACCCGACACAAAACTGTCAGATCTCTGAGTTTGAAAAAAGGAAATCACTGCCTACCTTAGTGGAAGACTTGATACTGGGAAGCGGATGCAGGGACACACCTTTGTTTCATTGTAAACAATTTTTGAAGGAACATCCCTATCGTAGTTTCCGTGTACTGTTTTGAAACGTAGGTCCAGATTTCCTTTCTTTGCAAATCAACAAACAAGCTGTGAATGAGAATAAACAAAAAACAATCCAGTCTGGCTGAGCTTGAGCTATTTTACAAAGAATGGGCAAAAATGTAATTGTCTAGATGTGCAAAGTTGGTCATACCTCAAAAGACTCATAGCTGTAATTGCATTAAAGCAACACTGTGTCATATGTCAGTTTTTGTTTATGATGGCGGCGCCATGTGGACAAAAGCGCTAGTGTTTTGACAAAAATCAACCACATTTCCGATGCGTGCCAGCGCATAGTGAAATCCTGAGCCGTCCTTATAACGAAGGAGGAAATGAGTATGCCGTAAAGCAATTCAGGACATTTGTATTTTTTTGTGTGCCAGGGTTGAACATATTTGTTTTCCAGAATATGTTCTATGCAGGCCCACAAGTATGAACATGGCATTCTGATTAATATTGCGTTTGTGGAATATGAGAAATCCACTGGATTTTAGCTAGCTCAGGGGGCGGCCATTTTCTCACTTCTGCCGACTGAAGATGACATCGAAGTTGCTCGGGGCTCAGATAACGACCAATCATGGCTCAGCTTCAGAAAACAGGTGAGCCGTGATTGGTTGTTATCTGAGCCCTGAGTAGTTCTGATGTCATCTTCAGTCGACAGAAGTGGCAAAATGGCAAAAAGTGGGTGCGTTTTGCTGCTTGACTTATATTCCACAAACGCAGTATTAATCAGAATACCGTATTTCAACTAGTGGGCCTGCATAGAACATATTCTGGAAAAAAATATGTTGGACTCTTGAGTCTGAAATTTTTTATGATGAGGACCGAGACTATTGTCCAGGTGGAAGTGGAAACGCAACTGAACAGAATCAATCTGATTCAGAAAATTTCTCTTATGTGCCCTCTGAAGAAAGTGTCCAAATTATGTCCAACAGAATGAGTCGGAAGGGCTTTTACTGGAGCGAGTTACCTCCCGACCAGTACAGAACACAGAGCCACAAAACCCTCAGAAGTCTGCCTCACCAGAAGATGCATGAGAGTTCTTTCACTGATGATATAATACAAGAGGTGATGAAGTGACCAAACTCGGATAGCAACAGCTAGAAGAAAAGAATGGAAAAATGAACTTGGAAAAAAGATGAATTTATGACCTTCATTGGGTTGACCCTGCTTGCAGGAAGTGAGTAGAACTGGGATGTATCAGTCCGTGAGCTATTTGGGAGTTATCTACATATTCCCATGTATAAGGCCTCTATGGCCATGAGGACCAGACCCTTCTGACTGGTAACAGACCATATGGCAGCCTTCTGCAATGTATGGGACCTATTCCTGTCAACTGCAAAAAGCGATTCATCCCCAGTGATTGTGTCACTGTGCATGACCAGCTTGTGCAATTCAGGGGTAGGTGCAAATTTCTACAGTACATGCCAAGCAAGTCTGCCATGTACAGCCTAAAGATCCTCTGAGTTTTTGATGCAATAGATGGTACAGTTTACACGGGGAGAGAACGAGGGGAAGAAGTTCAGAAGAATCTGGGGGAAAACATCAGTTGTGTAGTAGATTTGGAAACGCAGGTTGCAACATCAAAAATGTTTAAAAGGGAAACAATTAAGATATTTCAAACATGGAATCATTGTTGTGTGGTCCTAAATATAATACAAAATATTATACATGTGATTATTCTTAACCAAAAGGACAAAAATGGCATGAAAACACATTGATTTTAAATTGGGTCATTTTTGACCCACTTATGGAAGAGTGTAGGGGCCAGTCACTCGTGCATCTAAGGGTTAAAAAAAATATATAAATAGATCGGACCCTAGTCAAACAGTATATATACACTTTGATGCACTATGTTCTTGACTAGAAGGTTGGAATGCAGCATACCGCTGTGTTGGGAAATGCATGCCGGATTTGCCTTACATCATAGGCATTTACTTATTCTTTTTCCACATTTGTATTCATACGCTCTCTCTCTCTGTTCACGCAGTCACTGAAGGAGGTGTCTGGGGACGGAGAAGTGAAGACGCGTCCAGTGAAGTTCACTCTTCCCGGCGACTCCCAAGTTCTTGCAAATGTGAAAAACATTCCTCATGGCAAACTTACCATCACAGAGGCTCTCAAGGCTCTCAGCAGCCACCAGAGTCAGCCTATGTCATGGACATCACATAGGATTTCAGAAGAATACTCTCTTAACTTGAAAGAAACCAATTCATTTCTTGAGTTTTTCATCCCGTTTCAAATTCAGATTATTCCACCACAGATTGCAAATACTAAACAATTGAAGGCTTCATAGGCGTGAATGATAATTAACCAAATACATTGTGTTTAGAATGTAGTTCATAGATTTGGGACAAGTTTGTGTTCAACTAGGATATTGAACTTGAATATTTATTTGAATTATATTAATTATACATCTTTTTCTTTCATTCACCTCCACACGGTTAATATCTTGTCAGACAAAATTATCAATTTACCAAAATACAATTGAATGGAGCTAGTGTACAAGAAATTACACAATTGCAATTACAATTATTTTGGAGTGTAGACAGAATGAGCATTGACATTAAAAAGAAATTAATCACTGTTAAAGATGATTTTTTTTCTGTACTATCTTTTCATACTGTGTGAAACCTCTTTTTGTTTTGAGATGCTGAATGTTGACAAACTGAAGCAATTTTACCCCATAAAAATGATTGGAAAAATGTGATGAATCTGTTCCAACCAAGGTTATTATAGTTTACAAAAGGTAACAAAACAAAGACAAAAAAAAAGTTTATCAAATCAAATAAAAATGAGTTCTTTAAAAAAAACACATTTTGTTTATAAAACTATAATTATGGCAAAAATGTCAGTTTTTATCTTTGTAAATTTCATACATGAGCTTTGGAGGTTTATTTTAAATGGAATCCTGCATTAGTGTTCGGATGTACAGCAGAAAGGTCCAACAGTCATATGGGAATAGGGTTATAAAACTATAATTATGGCAAAAATGTCCTTTGTTTTCATCTTTATAAATTTCGTACATGAGCTTTGGGGGTTTATTTAAAATGTATTTATGTATTAGTGTTCGGCCGTACATAAGGAAGGTCCAACAGTCGTTTGGGAATAGTCGGAGGACCCGTCCCCCTGTATTTTTGCTCATTTTTGACAAACTGAGTTATGAAATAGGCCACTTTGTCCTGCTTTTTAAATCTGTTACAGTGATCTGACAGCTTATGTTATCTTGCTAATATTTTCTGACCAATACTTAAAATATTATTGTTCAGCATCATCTAATCTAAAGATTGACAATTTGAGAAAATTCTCATATTTACTATAGGCTATGTAAAGTCCTTAAAATCCTTCTCGAGGATTACTGTATTACCAAACAAATGAAGCATCTCAACACTTACCGAAACTAATTTT